>NC_089787.1:8224434-8239434 GCF_040412425.1 Macrobrachium rosenbergii
AACGTACTGAATTTATAGTTATGATCGTCATAGCCTTCATCACATTACAGAAACCCTTTTTTCAGATTTGGAAAAGAATTTCCAAATTTTTTTTGTATTTTGGGGCGTTGGGATGAATTCAGATATAATAACAAACCTTAACATAACCCAAGCAAAGCATTTCAGATTTCCGTAAGTTATTATTATTATTATTATTATTATTATTATTATTATTATTATTATTATTATTATTATTATTCAGAAGATGAACCCTATTCATATGGAATAACCCCTCAGGGGCCACTGACTTGAAATTCAAGCTACCAGAGAATATGGAAGAAGTTACAGGAGATAACAGGAAATACAGAAAGAGGGGATCATTTATTAAAAAAGATAAATGATGAATTAATAAACTGATAGACAGATACCTAAAAATATAAATACATTATTTAAATGCAATGTGAATTGCATTGCATCTTCGCTTGAACTTCTGAGGTTCTACTTGCATAACATCCTCAGGGAGACTGTTCCACAGTCCAACAGTGTGAGGAATGAAGGACCTCTGAACTGAGAAGTTCGACAGCGAGGCAGAACATTTACTGCATATTGGTGCTTCTGCTGTTCAGCAAATGTGGTCGCTCTCGGCACGAAAAAAAGGATCAGGGGTCAATTTTGATTGCAAAAGTTGTCTGTCAAAATAAAACTTATGAAAAATTTGCAAACAAGAGAAGCCATGACTGACGGCGTTAAGGAACGGGAACCTACCACAACGAACCACTCTGTCGAAAAGAGAGAAATCTCTGGCAGAAGCTCTTAAGGCAATAACTGTCACAGAAGCAGTATATTTCTACAATTAATTTCACGCCATCTTGTTTGTTGAAAAGAGAAATCTTTACTGTCATAACAGTTATTTCTGTTATCAGCACTATCCCTTTGATAAATAAGATTATTGTGAATTTAGCCATATTCGTAAGATGGTGTTGATTGAAAGAATAGTTTTTGTAATGGCTGTATGATGTAAACCCAAGATAAATTATTATAAACGGCAAACTTAAGCTTAAAGTGAATATGAAAAACTAAACCAGTATTAGAATTTCAAATCATTCACGATAATATGAGTCTAAAACCGCTTGACAGAGTTTTAAGTAAAATTATTTAAAAATTCCCTTAACGAGATTACGTGAGAAAAAGTAAATTATAGATAGGCTGTACAGGTAGGCTCAGTTGATATATTGTAATTAGTTTATTTGGATGAAAATGTTATAAGACAATAATATTATTATAACCTGTCTGTTTGTCCGTTATTATATATATATATATATATATATATATATATATATATATATATATATATATATATATATATATATATATAAATGTATAAATTTTTTTATATTTTCACCCAAAATTTGGAACACCAACAGTTCTTAGACTATCATTTTATGCAATTTTCCGCTAATTTACGATAAACGTTTTTCCCAGGACTTACGACAAACAGTTGAACTTAAAATAATACCTAGTAACTCAATGACGATTGCGTCCTTGTTTAAATATAAAGAAAGACTCTCCTCCCTTTGATGACCTCGGGAGTCATTTATCTGTTTAATTGCCCCAGATGTGACCTGGGGAAGTACGTGGGCTCCACTCGTAGGTTGTTGAAGGTGATATTAGGCTCTCATCGTGGCGTAAGTTATCGAACGGGTGTGAAAAGATCAATCCCCGAATTCTCATGCGTTAGAGATCATGCTACCATTAACTGTCGATACTGGAGTCGTTCTTCATTCAAGAGCTAGTTCCCCAGTTGAAGCTCAGACCACGTCAACGCCGCTGCACCTCTCGTGAGTTTCCGATGGGACCAAACGGGCCTCAACTGAGTGTCACTCGTTTTTACCCTCGGTACTACTCGGTAAACTTTGCTCCTTTTCATCATTTTTCCTTTTATACTTTTGTTATTTTATGAAAAAACCCCTTTTTTAAGCCTGAGTCTGTTTTTAACTTTTATTCTTCAATTTATAGCTTTAAAAATGGGACAGATGGTCCTGAAACGTCAACCAAATAAAGTAGAATGAAAAGGGAAAAAGATTTCTCCTTCTTCCCAAACTCGCTGCTATTCGTCTGGTTTAAAGCAACCGCCTTCAACTCTGATGTATGTATAGATGTATATGTATATGTATATATATATATATATTATATATATATATATATATATATATATATATATATATATATATATATATATATATATATATATATATATATATATGTATATATGTGTGTGTATGTGTGTGTGGTATGTGTGTGTGTGTGTGTGTGTGTGTATGCTTGCGCTTGTTAGGATGAGCGTGTTTGCATTTATGTGCAAGAAGCATTTGCTAAACAAAATCGAGAGGTAATAAGTTCAAGAAAGCCTTTTCAGTCACCATAAATATAAAAAGAACTAAAAAAATCCAAATGAAACCAGAAATGTCACATTTCACGCGATGAAAACGAGCGTCGTGTTACAGACAAAACGGAAATATCAAACCGAGTGTAGAAAATCTTTCAAAACCACAGGAGCAATTTACACCACACAGAAGGAAATCCACTAACAAAAGGATGTCTTCTGAACAACGCGTCTAAAAACACGTCTGAGAAGAATCTAGAACTAACAATTTGTAGCAGACATGTTTGTGGCTGTAGCAGACGATAATACAATCCCTGGATTACAATACTCCCATTTCAGTCTTCTATTTGTCTTCCTTCTGTTGTAGTTGTAATACTTCCTTTAGGATTACATGTTCATTGTTACTTTCAGGAATACTCTCTTCTTTTTCTTCTTCTTTTCTGCTGAATTCCTGGCCGGGGTTGCTGTTTTCCGGACGGTGCCCTGCCTAATTTTTATTCCATTTTGGTGTTCGCTTTGGCATAAGATCGGTAATCATTTTCATGAGGTTTTGGCTTGTGAATACAATCCCTATGCTCATTATGATAACTACTATCTGATATAAAGGAAGGGCATCTGTTGAACTATCCATTGAGGTTTTCCTTCATCCAGCCCGTGTTCAACCTCTCTCGTCATTAGCCCCTACAGAAATATGTAGAAAAGTTACTTTTAGTCTAATTCTTCTGTAATTAACAACGATCATTTGCCTAGTTTCAAGTGTAAATTTACCTCGGCAGATTTAAAATAATCTCAACTAGCAATGATATTGTTCCCACTGGAAAAATATAAATCGGTCATATACGACCTGTTGCAGTGTGAGAAACAGGAGCGGAATTCACAATGATTCAGCTGACTATCAAGCAAACTATTCCAGCAGACTCGTCAGTGCCACAACTATTCACAGCGCGAATGCTGGAGCACAGAATCCCAAGTTGCAGAACTGGGAAGATGTCAAGAACGAGCACCAACTTCCCCAAACTATCTCTGAATTTCTCGGATACATATCCATTTGCGGTTGGAATGCAACTCTCTCTCTCTCTCTCTCTCTCTCTCTCTCTCTCTCTCTCTCTCTCTCTCTCTCTCTCTCTCTCTCTATACATCTGCACGACTGTAATAATGGATTAAATACTGGCAGTGGAGAAAGTCATCCCGAAATAATGTCATCAGATTAAAGAAAATTTCCCGTCTGAGAAATATTTAAATTTATGAATGTCTTCTCCTGTCTCATCTTTATTTTTATTATTGTTCCTCCTATGTTACTCTTTGAACTGAAGGCGTATATAAATACCTTAGAGTTAATATCAGTCCCCCAATAAATATCATCCATTCAATAGTGTTTATGATGTTGACAGGCGTCCATCTATGATATTTCTTGATTCAAAGTTCTAATGCATTCGTAAGTTGGCATAAGGCGTTTTGGAGCTGAAAATGTTCATATTTCAAATTCTCCTGTCACAGGTGGACGGTGGAATGGTCTCCTGTGGATGTTGTGCAATTCAAATATCAGAAGTTCAAGCTGAGGTAAAATACATTACTGCCCTAAAACCTTTCTCCTTGCACTTTCAACCGTGTAATAATATTTTTATCTATTAACTATTAGTTTATTTTATCTTTGTTTTCTGACAACTGATCTGTTCTTTCTATAGTTCCTATCACCTGTAATTTCTTTCAAATGAGTTCCTTATTCTTGGGAAGTTAGAATTTCAAGTCAATGTCCTGTGCCACATCAATAGGGTTCATCTGAATAATAATAATAATAATATCATCTTCAAAGTAGGCCCTCTTTCAGGCAAACTTTGTAGAGGATGGTTGCAGCATTTGCCAATTCATTTGCCTTTTTTTTTAGGTCTAACAAGGCCACTATGGAGTTTCTGCCATTTATGGCACATAAAACATGCATGAGGCACTCATGGGTGCCAACCCCTTCCCATTAGGCATGCAGCCTAAGGCGTAAGGTCCTGCCTTCCATATGAGCCTGTTTAGGACCATTCTTTCAGCAACTTTCTCATTTTTGAGATATAGACCTCACGAGCCTGGCTCCTTAGGCTTTGTGATTGGTTGGATATCCTGTTGGCCCCATTTTTTCGGCCTGATGTGCTCTGCATACATCCTGTTTATCAGGAAGAGATATACCTGCTTGGCTGGGTAGCTCATGTGCCTCAGGATGCTGTAGGTGATTGCATCTGCACAGGGGGCTCTTTCTCATTTCCCCTTGATGAATGCACTGTTTAGTTCATCAGTGGTGATGGCTGTGTCTGTGTTGTCCAGCATGTTGCAGGCAGCGTTGATTTCTCTCCACCATGAAGGGGTAAGCTCAGTTATTTTATTCTGTGTCATTCGAGGAAGGTTGTGCGTTATTGTTCTCTATGTGAAGTTCCGGGCTATATTGTCAGCTTCCTTTTGAGGGTTGGGATGGGTGCTCTGCACTGTCCTGCCCTTTCATGCAATTTTTCAAGGAATTCCCAGATTTGGGTCATTGGTGTCTGTCTGCTAATGTTGGTATACCATTTGTACCATGTCTGTAGTTGGCTCTCTTTTGTCTCTGCTGTGGCATAGGTTATTTACCTCTCTGAGGAGCCTGCATGTCATCTGACGGATTTTACCAAAAGAGTTTTCCGACTCTGTTGACTCTGGCCTTGAGTTCTCTGACTCTTTCACAATAATACTGTACCAGTCATGTGTGTGGCCTGCCAGCAGACCAAAAACCAAGATGCACTTTCTCTTCCATGAGTCATCTGGCAAGAAGAACACATGATTGAAGAAACACAACTTCTCCCATGCGACTTTTATACATATATTTATTGTCACATTTCATCTATGATCACCACTGCGTGCATTGCTTTGCAAGCTCTCCGATCATGTACTTGTAATGTTCAACTGAATCTTCTCTATTAAAGTGTATGTATGTTCCTGTCTGTGAAGAAACACAGACGGCCAAACTTAATCCCTGTTTCAATTTGTCAGAGATTTATAACTACACTGTGGCTCGCACCAGCTAATAACCTCTGTGAATACTCTGTACGTAAATAAGTAATAAACTAGACAACAACCAGTCAGCATGTCACTCAGTACCTTCCTCACAATACCGTGTATCCTTGTGGTTGGTCCTGGCTTGTTTGAGCCTTGACATGTAGGTATTTGCTGCCTTTCTAAGTTTACCTATGAACTCAGCTCTGTCGTTTGATGGGCTTTCCAGGTATTTCATGACCCATCTTGTCATGGGGGCTTTAAAGACCACCCAGCTGGCAAACTTTTGGCTGCATCCGCAGGGTGGGGGATGATGTCAGGCAGTTTTCTGAGTCATAGGCTAATTTCAATGGCCATATGATCACTTGAGGGTTTCATGGAACTTCAATGTTGCATGCTCCCTTACAGCTGAGTTTACAAAGGATCGGTTCAGCCTTCCTCCTCTCAGGTGAGTTGGCACTCCACTATTTAGCAGGTACACTTATGGGAATTCACGTTTACTGGTGTAGGTGTTGACCTGTTGGATTGGGTTGTAGTGAGTTCAGTAAAGGGTGATGTACATTAAAGTCCCCAGTAATTAAAGTGTTCTCCTGTTTCTGTGCTAAACATTGCTTCCCCCTCAAAGGAGCCTTTTGGATTCCTGTAGATGTGTATTGTGAGTGTCTTATTGGCAAGTGTTATTTTTACACTGATTGTTTGTGTATCTTCCTCACTCAGAATGTTGTTGATTTTCTTAGACGGAATTGTGTTTTTAACAAGTGTGATTAACCCCTTTTCGTGTCAGTGCATGGTGTTCTGTAGACCCTGTATCCACTAAAGGAGAAATTGGCTTTCCCTTACTAGTGTGTCCTGTAACAGTATGGGTCATAGTTTTGTGAATGTGTGTGCTTGTAGGAATATGTATTTCTGGTGACACTGAGAATACTCCACTGAAGAATTTTGATGGTCTGTGTATCACTGCACTCATTTACTTCACTTGCACTTTCACTGTCACTTATTTCACTGGCACTGGCACTGACACCAGCTGTGTTTGCAGCACAATTTGCACTGCTGTTGCTCACTCACACTAGCATCGATCCGTGTCATGTCACTCCTACGTGTTGAGGAACCTGGTGACTACGTCTGTGGTGGTGTTGTCTTGGAACTGGATACCGCACATGTCAATGAAAGTTTGTAGCATGCAAATCAGGAAGATGGAGAACTTCTCAGTGCGCAAAACATACCTGTTGTCTCTCATTGCTGGGAGGATGTTGTACCTATGGGTTTGGGGAGGAGGGGGGGAACAGGTTGTATGGCTTTAGGGAGCCGGGATCAGTGGTTTTGGATGTGGGATTGGGAGAGAATGGTATGCATGTGGTGGGTTTAGGGGATGGAGTGGGAGGATCTGGGAAGATTTTTCGTTCTGGGACTGGTGGACAGTTTCTTGGTCATGTGAAGTTGGTTCAAGTATGGTCTGTTGTGTGATGACGCTGGTGTCTCTGCTCTCTGGGGTTACATGCATGGTTGGTTAACTGTGTGACCTTGGGGGTTATTTGAGGCCCACTAACTGCTGCTTTGTATGACTGTGGCCTCTGCTGGTGGGTGATTGCTAGGGCTGTCTGGCGGGATCTGGTGGGCTGCTCTCAGCTGGGGAGGCTTCTAGGTGTGATGCCCTTGAGTCTGTCAATCTTATGTAGCCTTATAGGGCACTTTCTATTCCAGGCGTGATGGCTGCCCTTGCACACTGGACATCTTGCTTTGGAGAGTTCTCCCAACTTGTGCTTGTCCATGCAGGTTCAATGTGATGCCTGCCACTGCACACACCACACACTGTCTGGGCAGTGCATGCACTGCTGTGGTGTCCATACCCTGACAGCTATAGCATCTCAGAGGCTCTGGAGTGTAGTCACTGATGGGGATGGTGCCCCATACTCCTAAGTTGATTTCCTCTGGTTGCTTTCCTTCCATAGGAAGAGTACCTTCTTGGTCAGGTGAAGGTTTGAACCCTTTTTGGTGCATTAATGTCAAAGGAGTGGTGACAATGATGTAGTATACATTTTATGAGTTTTCCCTAGATTTAATAATTGGAAATATTGTGCATTGTTTCTCATCCATAGATATCTCTTCAATTTTTGGCAGTAACGTGAAATCACCTTGTAAGGTAGGCATTATCTTAAATACCTTACCTGGATATTTGATTCCTAATCTTTAACAAAAGTGCAGGAACCTGTAGATGGGCAGGGTCTGCTAGATGTCCTCCTTGTTTGTTTATCTTCTTGGTCACAAGGATAAAACTGTCATTTTCATCGATAGTATCCATGGCTGAACTGTGTTTTGGTTTGTCAGAGGTAGCAGAGTTGAGGTGAGGTCGCGTTGGTTCAGTTGCATTTGAAAAAGATGACATCGTCTACTTCCAAGTCGTGGCTGCCATCTGAGCACTAGATGGCTGCTGTACTGGCTGTGGGCTGCGTGAGAGAGTTCATGACTGCATGGACGTTGCCAACTGTCTGTGGGGAGAGAGGAGGGTCCTGGAAAGAGAGGTGATAACTTGAGAACAATGGAGATGCTTATATTTTTTGGAGCTGCTGTAAGGGAGGTGAAGCACTGCTGGCTGGTGCTTGGCTGGACAGAAGGTTCTTTTCGTCGCTGATTGATCAGCTGGAGAGGAGTGGGCTGGCACTATCACTCGCTGCCACTCATGTTCCCCAAAGGACTCTCACTCCGGGAGAGGGAGAGAGATGTTACTGCTACAAGAGCCGAGCAGTAACTCGGCCAGGGGTACTTACAGGGAGTATTTATACCCGAAAACTGGTTTCCAAAAGAATGGGGATGATTTCTCATTGGTCAGTTATAATCCCAGGAGTTCCCCTTTTAGCTGCAAGTCTGTCTGACTGACACAGTCCTTAATTGATTGGAGCCAGGGAGCTTTGCTCATGGCTTGAGGAGTAGGGCGGCTATGTCATTGTCTCAGGGGTGCATCTCGTTCTCCTGATGGTAGTCGGCAGGAGGAGGGTTTCTTGAGTAGAATGGCAAGGGTCTCCTTATAGCGGAGGCGGTGGTGGTCAATGTCTCCGTATAGGATTTTGGTATTCCTTAGGATACGTTTGCTTTGGGGGCATTGCTGTGTTTCCTAATGCAGTTTTGGCACACTGCCACCTCATGCAAATGGATGGCGATCCTCTTAGAAAGGTGAGTCATTGTCATACAATGTAATAATGGTGGCATCCATCCTTGGGGCAAAGTATTTGGTAGACAGCTCCTCTCCTTTCCATGCGATCACTGCTGATGGAGGGACCATTCTTTGTGAGGTACTGGGGAGTCTTCTGATCCTTATAATAGATCGCAAAGTTGACTGTCATGTCTGCTACATGAATACAGAATGCAAGAAGGATGAGTCAGCCATGAAGAACATCATTCAGGGTCTTGTAACCCCCTGCCCCCGTAGTGGGTAGTGCTGTCAGTGCACCTTGTGCGGTGCACTGTAGGCATTACTTAAGGTTCTTTGTAGTGTGCCTTTGGCCCCTTGCTGTAACCCCTTTCATTCCTTTTACTGTATCTCCTTTCATATTCTCTTTCTTGCATCTTACTTTCCACCCCCTCCTAACAATGGATTCGTAGTGTGACTGCTAGGTTTTCCTCCTGTTACACCTTTCAAAGCTTATACTGTCAATTTCCGTTTCAGCACTGAATGACCTCATAGGTCCCAGTGTTTGGCCTTTGGCCTAAATTTTATATTCAGTTCAATTCAATGTAATCTCCTGCCAAAGTAGACACGGTGGTCAGCATTATGATCTATTATAAGGATCGGAGGACTGGCCAGTACCTCATGAAGAACAGCCCCTCCATCAGCAGCAATCCTGTGAAGAGGAAAGGAGCCATCTACCAAATACTGAGCCCCAAGAATGGATGCCACCATTCTTACATTGTTATGACAACGACTCTCCTTTCTAAGAGGATCACCGTCCATCTGCATGAAGGAACATGGCAACGCCCTGCAAAAGGAATACCAGAATCCTCGATGGCGACTTTGACCACAGCTGCCTATATTATAAGGAGGCCCTCGCCATTCTACGGTGGAAACTTATGTTAAATATTACTCAAAGAAACCCTCCTCCTGCCGACCACCGCCAGGAGAACGAGGTGCACCCCTGAGACAACGACACAGCCACCCTCCTCCTTGAACGGAGAACAAAGTTCCCTGGCTACAACCAATCAAGGCCCGCATCGGCCAGACAGACTTGCAGCCAAAAGGAGAGCTCAGATTATGACCGACCAATGAAAAATCATCCCCTTCTTTTGTAAACCTGTTGGGTATAAATACTCCCTTTATGTACCCTTGGTGACATTCAAATCCTTTCGAATGGTAGAATGACTACTGAAGCGCTGGATAATAAATGAACTTCAGACAACTTCTTTATAATTCACCTGCTAAAACGAAGAAATTTGCACGTCAAGTTGAGAAGGCAACATATAAGTTCAACGCCATACAGAATGCTATTCTTTTCAACTAAATAATAATAATATTAATAATAAATTATAATAATAATAATAATAATAATAATAATAATAATAATAATAATAATAATAATAATAATTTTATGCTTCTTACTTGTGACTTGTGAACATTTAATTAAATTAATTTCAAATCACCTCGTTTTTTGATTGATGGTATAATTCACGACAGATTCTTTTGATATACAAATATAGCAAAGTGTTTTTTCTCAGACAAAACTCAGTCATCTCTAAACAAAGTCGAGGATGTTGTAGATGCAGAATCTGCTCTTGTCTCTTACAATGGAAGACAGTCTTTAGCACCAAAAGAGTTCTTTTAATTGAACTAGAAGTTCCATTCACAAAGGACAAAATGAAAATGATAGACTCAGCTTTTAGTCTGAAAAGAAAATTATTGTGCCGGCTTTGACCATACGTCCGCACTTTTTCTGTCCGCCCTCAGATCTTAAAAATTACTGAGGCTAGAGGGCTGCAAATAGGTATGTTGATCATTCCCCCCTCCAATCATCAAACATACCAAGTTCAGGTCCCGTTGCTAGGTAACCAATTGGTTCTTAGCCACGTAAAATAAGTCTAATCCTTCGGGGCAGCCCTAGGAGAGCTGTTAATCAGCTCAGTGGTCTGGTTAAACTTAGGTATACTTAACTTTTAGCAGCCCTCTAGCCTCAGTAGTTGTTTTATTTTATTTAAGTTTAATTTAGCCGTAATCGTGCTTCTGGTAATGCAGCAAGACAGGCCACCACGGCCGGCTGAGAGTTTCGTGGGCCGCGGCTCATACAGCATTATACCGAGACCACCTAAAGATACTATGATCTATTTTTGGTGGCCTTGATTATGCACTGTACAGAAGACTCGATTGCTCCAAAGAAAATTCTGCGCAATTTTTACTTGTTTTGAGTTGTAACCAACCCGTCGATGTTCCAGAGCGAAAATAAAATTTATAACTGACATTTGTCTTATCAAGAAAGATTAAAAACAAAAAGCTTTTCTACAATTCATTAAAACCATTTGTTTCTGTTCATTTGCGGGACCACAACGTGTACAGGGGCAATATTTTTTAGCATTTCGTCCTTAATTGGGAAGCTTTTCGCCTCTGAAAATGTCGGATGTGTTTTTGTGACAGCACTGAAGAAGTTCGCTTGCTTCGGAAATCCAAGTAAACGTCTGGGTTCTTTGCTGTGTAGAATATTCTTTTTTCGTATTTGTTACCTCATAAACCATTTATGTTGAAAGTAATACATACTACTGCAGATACGATATCAGAATTACGATGATTTTTAGGTTAAATTAATCATTATTTTTACGTTTTTCCTGCGATTTTAGTTTGAGATATCCTCTGTGAGACAGGTAGCAACGATTTGAGGTAATTTAGCCTTGTGATTCTGACTTCGTGGGTACAGGAAAACGTAAAAAAGAGGAAAACAAAGGAGAATTTCATACGAGCATAGGGCTCTTGTTACTGAGGGAAATATTACGTAAAACACGTGGGCAAATTTAAAGGAGTGTATTTACATAAATGACATCAGTAAGGGAAAGAGGAACTCAAGTAGATTTCTGATCCTGAAGGGGATTCCTATGGGATTGAATGAAACTGGGGATTCCAGACACAGTCCGAGAGCTTCCACGAAATAGGGTCCTCTGAAATGAGAGATATGCACATTATACGCCAGTAGTGAAAATAGACAAAAGAATAATGAATTGAAGCTGCACTGAGGGTGCCAAAGGAGTAATAAAGACTTAATACTGCTGATGCAAGAGGCGCACGGACATTAGACGAGGGATTCTTTCTGGCTTTCTATTTAAGCAAATGTTACGAGACAAAAAGCATGACTGAAATGGGGCTCTTCCAAGGGCACTTTATCGTAGCAGATTTTCCGAGGGCGCGAGAAGGCGGTGCGTGGATGACTTGCAATTTCCGAGGGCGAGTTTCTTCCATGTGGTGACATGCAAGGGCTTCCGTAAAGGGGCAAGGCGATGGGGACTCGAAACTCCAAGCAATGGCGTGTGGGCTCGAGGCAGGCCAACGGTGGAGCGAACACTTGGAGTGCGGTCGAAGGGCACGAGGAAAAAGTATACTTTGGAAAGGGCCACGTGGGTAGGATGCAAGGGCATCGATGGGGCCAGGTGTTGAGGACGTCTTCACTCCATATCTTCCAGCCCGCGTGTGTGTCTCGAGACCTCGTGGGTTTCTGCTTTTATCCCCTCCTATGGGGCAGGGGTGCCCCAACACATAGGGTTTTGACTCATATGCCTGCTGCCCGCAGGAGGCTTTGCCTGTAAGAAAACGCCCAAGAACAGATTACTTTTGCCTCGAGGGAAAGTTCTGTTTTAAAAAGGAGTGGCCTTAATCTTTTAAACCCTTGTATTCTGACTGTGCTAAGTCGATAGACAGATGGTCTATCGATCAAGTGACTGGCAGTAACTAAAACAACAACACAACCAACAACAAAAAAGGGGGAGGCAACTTGCTAGCGAATTCTTGCTAATCATAATATATATTTATATATATATATATATATATATATATATATATATATATATATATATATATATATATATATATATATATATATATATATATATATATATATATAATATATATAATATATATAATATATATATATAATATATATATATATATATATATATATATATATATATATATATATGTATAATATATATATATAGTATAGTATGTATGTATGTATGTATGTATGTATGTATGTATATATATATATATATATATATATATATATATATATATATATATATATATATATATATATATAGAGAGAGAGAGAGAGAGAGAGAGAGAGAGAGAGAGATTTAATTCAACACTGAAAAGGTATCATCCAGTAGAATGCAGTATAGATCAAACCGCTTTAATTCCCTGTTGGACTTAATCTAAATTAGATACGACCAGTAATGAATGCACATTTAATCTGAGTCTGAACAGAGAGAGAGAGAGAGAGAGAGAGAGAGAGAGAGAGAGAGAGAGAGAGAGAGAGACCCAATTGCCCAATATCTTTAGAAACTGACCAAATATCACAAACAGCTAACTTTTATTTTCTTTTTTTTTTTTTCTTTTTTGTCACATCTTCCTGGAAATCACCTATCAGCCCGAAGGTCTCCTTCTCCTCCTCCGCAATTTTCCATGCAAATATTTCTTCCTGAATTGACTCATCACCTTCCCACACATTTTGAACCCCGAAATGGAATATATTTTCGGCGAAGGCAAATTCCATCGAGTATTTACGTCAACCCAGAGGACGTTCTACTTTTAGATCCTACATTTTACGGGCTGCCCAAGGAGAAGAGCCCGTGCTGGCATACGGCCAGTTTGAACTAAAACTGGCAAGATTCTGCAGTATCATAATGCCCATCGTCTAAGGCGGTTTGGAAGGGTCCAGAGATCCACAGCAGGACTCTTACTAACTTCCACACTTTACTACACCTGTGGGTCTCTTCAAGGCGAAGCACCTTGCTGGCACAAGACCCACTTAATCTATATTCCATAGATAAATTGATAAAGGAGTAAAACAAATAAAGTTTTTGGTTACCTAAAAGTAAGGGGCAGAAAAGCACGACCATACATGTTGTCTTAAAAGATTAAAATGTAATGAAGTGGTTCATGCATGAATTTGTATAGCCTTCTTAATTCATCACAATAAATAGATTTGAGAGAGAGAGAGAGAGAGAGAGAGAGAGAGAGAGAGAGAGAGAGAGAGAGAGAGAGAGAGAGAGAGAGAGAGAGAGGAACACCTCCCAGTAACTCTGGAGATGCAACGCCATAACATTCCAAGCGTTCTTTCATCACAGAATCAGATCCTTGGAAAATAGGATTCCCGGAAGTGGAGGAACTTGTACCTGTCCATCCCCAACCCCCACTACCCTCCCCACCCCCACCCCAATCCCAAAGTCTTTCTTGTTTGATCTATGACCTGGCGTCGCCCCGAGGCTGGATTGCGTCCTGCATTGTGACCCGACTCCAAATCCCATCAGGAGGAGTCCTTCAGAGTCTGGAAGCGAAATCCCCACAAATAAGGATTCCACCTTCCTGACTCTTCGCTGGAATGCAAAGGTAGAGACTGTTTTCTCTGTCTTTCTTACTTTCTCTTTTTTTTTCTTTTCACGTCTCTGACGCCGTCACGTATCCTGGGATAAAGACTTTCTTGGAGGAATGAAAACTTGCACAGAAGTCATCTGAGTGTAATGGCGGGAAGGAGAAGAAAGGCTGTGCTGGCTGCAGTTTATATATATACACACACACACACACACACACACATATATATATATATATATATATATATATATATATATATATATATATATATATATATATATATATATATATATATATATATATATATATATATATATAATAACATAACATACATTTTACAGTTATTTTGAATGAAGTTGATTATATCCAGAAAATGCAAAATACACTCACTGCTGATTCTAAATTTCAGGATATTGTTAACAAAGACTTTAAATAAACTTATTTTTAAGAAAGAGGACAAAATTAATCGTTTTCTAAGATGTTTAAAAAACGAACAGGTTAATATTCAGACCACTTATGATGAGCTTTTCGTCACTGGATCTCTTTATGTTATCTTGCATGGTCTCCCCAAAATACATAAAGAGAACGTACCCATGAGGCCAATCCTTTCTTCACATACTACACCCAACTACAAAATCACAAAATGCATAGTCCCTCTCTGGGAAAACTCTTTCCAAAAACTATTGGTGGTATGTTTCGTCACAAAGAAAATCTGCCCCCTTTAATGCGTTCCGGTGTTGTTTATTTGTTTACTTGCTGTCAATGCCATAGTCAGACATACGTGGGAACACACGCCGACTGCTTATATTAGAGTCAGATGTGGCGCACATATTGGCGTTGGCTTTCGCACTGCGTGCAAGTTGTCAGATGAAACTTTGCAAAAGTAAAATAAACTGTAATGATTTTAAGATTATACTAACCAGACAACACGAACACCACCTCCCTATTTTTTAATCGTTAGGGATCAAGAAGCTTGTTCCCTCTTTGAACAATTATTCCTCCTCCACGCCCCTGTATATAGTCTAAACCACACCCTACCTTATGCTTACTGTTTTTTTCCATACAGCAACTGAACTTC
>NC_089787.1:8241934-8249434 GCF_040412425.1 Macrobrachium rosenbergii
ATATATATATATATATATATATATATATATATATATATATATATATATATATATATATATATATATATATATATATATATATATATATATATATATATATATATATATATATATATATATATATATACATATATAATGTATTTATATACTGTATATATATGTATAATATATACAATATACATATACATACATATATATATACATATATCTATATATATATATATATATATATATATATATATATATATATATATATATATATATATATATATATATATATATATATATATATATATATATATATATATATATATATATATATATATATACAGGTGACTAAAGGAAACAGGCCATTTTCTTAGTCACCTGTGATTTGATGTCGTCCTTGGTCTTCAAAAATCTGCACCTTTGGTTATATATATATATATATATATATATATATATATATATATATATATATATATATATATATATATATATATATATATATATATATATATATATATATATATATATATATATATATATATATATATATATATATATATATATATATATATATATATGTATATAATGTTAACGGGGCCCGGGTTCGGAAGGGCCATCTTTTATTGATGTATCTGTTTTAAGAACAGAATCAAAATCTCACTTTTCTTGAGACGTCTCTGGTAGCCGTGGCTCTTCCTTGGGTCAGCAGATCCCTTCTCTTTTGTCAAACTTCTCTCACTAAACCAATCTTTGCACAAAGGCCTACTAAAATGAGACACTGATATACAAAACTAGACTTTGTCAAATTTAACAAAGGCCTACTGAAATGAGACACTGATATACCAAACTAGACTTTGTCAAATTTAACAAGAGTAACTCAGCAAAAGCTACGGTCATGAAAAGGAGTGATTCACACCCCATATCAATGGAAAACATAACTAGAGGAAATACTGTTTCACAAACAAGCATAGTCATTATTTTATGCCAAGCAATACTAGTGAATAATCCCCTTGTCATCAAGCAAAGTAATAAGGTCATAACGACCACATTAAAGTCATATCGTATGTAAGAGTAAAAAACACCACTTCCAAAAATTCGTCCTCCAGGACGATGTTCAATTCCTGTTGGAAGAAACATTTGATTATATTAAAAACCTTGGAATGAATGTACATATTCAAGACAGAAATAGAAAATGCACAAATGGGCAAATTCACTATGTAGACATCGTTCAGTTTAACCGCTTCCAAACCGGGGGTTTTCCTTCTAAAGTCTGGAAAAGATATAAATGTCACCGGCCGATTTTACTTACGTTCTAATTGCCGTAAATAATGTATCTTCATACTGGCGATCTTATCACACTACTACTAACCAAATAGACCCAGATCTCTTAGTGCAATGCCCTTGTAAGAGTCTATCCCCCGGATAATATACCATGGGAGGTCGCACACACACACACACACTTACCCCACCAGAACCTGGGCACTTCCCCACATCAGAACCTATCATGCTGTTTTTCCATGTGTTTGGACCATGATCAAATAGTTCTCTTGTATCCAACTGAGCAAGTTTCAATGTCAGCACAAATGCGCCTGCCACGAGAGCCACTGACAGAGCCACTGACACCTGTTGTCCAATGAGAATCAAGACTATATATATATATATATATATATATATATATATATATATATATATATATATATATATATATATATATATATATATATATATATATGTATATCTATATGTGTGTATATATATGTATATATATATATATATATATATAATATATATATATCTATATATCTGTATATAATATATATATATATCTGTCTATCTATCTATCTATCTATCTATCTATCTATCTATCTATCTATCTATATATATCTATGTACTATATATATATATATATATATATATATATATATATATATATATATATATATATATATATATATATATATATATATATATATATATATATAATATATTATATATATATAATTTATATATATTCTTATGGATGTTGGTTGCCACTGTAGCTCTTACCTTTTTGTGGATGCTTCTGACTTAGGGCCAACACGATGTAATACAAAAGAAAGTTATCTAACTGAAATTTCAATTAGGGGAAGAAATCAGGGGAGAAATTCCAGGTCTAAGTTGATTGAATGTATTTTCATAAATCAGAAGATTAAGTTGCAGGGAGTCGTACACACTGGGCTCGGGGAACTTTCAAGTTAAATTATACGAGTGACAAGATTAATAGTGCCTCTCAAATATGGAGTAGAGTACGGTGAAATTACACTCGATAATATCTTGATTGATAGACGTAGGGGCACAGTGGATACAGATAGTTCTAAAGCGGTTCACACACCCTTTCTCTAATGTCTGGAGGAAGGAATACGATTACTGGTTAAGCCAAACACAGTCTAATTATTACAAGGGAATGCTGAAGGCTCAGAGAGTAACATCAAGCTATGTTCAGTTAAATTATTTATTACTTTGATAAGTGATTGCCGACAAAATTCAGTGTCTACCACAATGCAAGGGGAAAAGGAAAAGGAAATGAGATGAGAGTATAAGATAAATGACTGAACACTTTCCACTGCGCAGTACCTCATTCCTTAAGTGAAGATCGTTGGTTGCAGAATAATTGGCTCACAGACAAGTGGGGACTTCTACACGTGGCACTTTAAGTTTGCACTTGGAAGATCAATGAATCGGCCAGACAAAAGAGATGATCAATTTATCCGCACAGTGGAGTGTCACTGGGTCAATGTTCTAGCTGTTGCTGCCAGTTGTTGACCCAGGGTCGTGCTTTTATGACCCCTGTTTACTGCTTGTGTTCATCGCCCTGAGCAATTGAGGTGTCCTGGCTGTCACAGGCAAATCCTCTTAATATGCCTTGGGGAACTCACCTTTCCCATTATTTAAGGCAACACCCAGCGTTCGTCGCATTTATATATACCTCCATGTCATATTTTCTTGTCCCTGTGTTTACTAATATGTCTAAGAATGATAGTTTTTGGACTACACTGTGTTCTGTGGTGAAATTCAGCACAGATCTTTCTGTAAAGATGTCTTTCAGTGTCTGTGTATCTTGTTTGTTGTTTATAGCAATGAAAATGTCAATGTATCTTACATAAATTTCATGTTTTTCATGGTTACTGAATGCAGTGTCCTCTAAATTGGCCTTGTATGTGTTCGCCATAAGAACGCCTAGGGGTAAATCCATAGCTACATCATCTACTTGGCAGAATAATTCTCCTTTGTGGGAGTAAAATGGTGCTGCTTTTGTGCATGCTTCAAGCATGCTCCTTATGGTGTTTCCTTGGATTTGTGGTGGGGTTGCATGTGAATGGTACATGTGACTGAGGACTATGTTTATGGTGGGATCTTCTGGTACGTTAGTAAACAACACATCTGAGAATTCCGTTGCTGATCTTAAAGTGTATTTCATCGGTAGGGGATGATTATGTCGTTGAGAGTCTTGCCTGTTTTATAAGTGGAGGATGTGATCTGGGATATGGCTGGTCTGAGTGGGTTTCCATTTTTTGAGCTTTAACTGTGCCATAACAATATCCAGGACTGAAGTCTCCCATGATGTTCAGGAAATTGTTCTTGTGGCACTTTTTGTTGGCCTCCTTTGCTCATCATGCCATTTTCTTCTTTAATTGGTCTGCAGGGTCTTTGTTGATTTAAATGAATTTTGTAGTGTCGTTTAAAATGTTGTCCATCTTATCTTCACATTCTAGTTTGTACATTACCACGTACACAGCTGTTTTGTCATTTTTGCGTATAATGATGTCATTTATTGTTTTTAAGTTCCTTGGCAGCTTGCTTTAAACTCGCTGTTAATATTTTACTCTAGTTGTGTCCTTGTTGTTTTGTTAGCCTCTCCCAGCAGCTCTTCAATACATCCATCTTCCATGTTGATTTTACCCTCGTGTTCCATTTGTTGCAAGTTATCTATAAATTTTACTGTTTATTCGTTTTTCCTGCTTGTTTGTTCTTCCGATGTCATGGCAGTTCAATCCGTAGTTCAGGAGTTTTTTTAGTCATCAGTAAGCACTACCTCAGTCATATTGACGTAACCTTCTTTTTGTTGTTCATTCCTTACTCTCCCACCATATAAGTTGTGTAGTTTATTAAAGTGTCTGGTATCTAATGTTGCCTCATGCCGTCTTGCCTCCATCTTAATTGTGTTCATGATTTGCTGTTGTTGTTCACCTGCAAGGTTGCATATGGTCTCCCATTTATCCCTCTTCTCTTGTTGCAATGTTTTTAAGTTGTTGGTGACGTCAGCAATTCTCTGTCTGAGAATTTTTTCTATCTCCTTCGAGGAGATAGAAAAAATCCTACCACTGCTCTTCAAGTTTGTTGGGCAGAGTTTTTCTCTTTCACAATTTTTTGTTGTAGGCGATCGCCTTTATGGCATTGACTTCTTTGATGCAGACTTTTTCATATTTTCTCACTTCTACTTTGAGTCTTTCTTCAAAATTCTGGATAAGGAGACACAATCGGGGTGTGGCTTCCATTTATTTCACTTGCTACGGTCCGTTTCGCCTGCGTCTCAGGCTTTGTCAAGCAAGAACTAACATCCCTAATTCCATTTATAGCTCCAAGAGGACGGCAGTTTGGGTTGTGGGGGGGTAGGTAGCTGTTAATTTATTTACAATGGTTAGTTTACTAGGGGGTGATTAGTTATTTACATTATATTTACATATGTTATTACATAGTGTAACTACATTATTGTATTGTTTGACATTCTACTTCTACTTCTTATATTGCTAATAGAATGATTTTCTTTGTCTATGGTATTTGCTTGTTTTGGCAATGACCTTGACCCTGTCTCTTGTCCCTGGGGGCGGTGAGAGGGTAGGGCCCTGTCTCCTTCCATCTGGACGTTGAGCGTGGGCTTGTTTGTTGTTATACACACGGGTTCTGCTATTATCATGTCCCGATATGCACTGTATTTGTATTTCATTCTGGAGTTCTCTATCAGTTCTTGTAACAATGGTTTCTTGTCGTGTCTGTCTGTGTAGTGTTGACAGATGGCTCCCGTGTTTCTGTGCGCTATTAATCGTCGTCTAAGTGAAGTTGATGTCTTACCGACGTAGCTTTCACTGGAAGGTCTGCTTTCCTCCTTGGGGCAAATAAATTTATAAACCACACAGATAGTTATAATACATACATATATATATATATATATATATATATATATATATATATATATATATATATATATATATATATATATATATATATATATATATATATATATATATATATATATATAAAATATTATGCAAAAATAAACAACAGCATTATATCCATCAGGGCACCAATATGAAAAAAGCTGCTATAATACAAATATATAGAATATACGTATATCACCTGTCATAAATATGATATGGACTTAAATTCCTATAGTCACACTTAAAGTCGTGAAAATCTCGCAAAATCAAAATCGACCAACGTGCAATCAGCAACACTGAACGCCCGGGACACCTTTTGAATCCCTGAAACAGGGGAACGGAAAGAAACTTCCCCATATTATTTAAAAGTCAAAGTCAGTTGTAAAAATGTCCCTAAATGCATGTGAACTTCTGAACATTCTTTTGTCAACGGGGCTGTCTTGTCACTGAAAACAATCTGAATCTCTACATTATTAACAAGTGAGTCAGGTCTGGGATAAAAACCATAAATACAAGAAAAATCAGCAGCACTAAACTCAAATGAGAACAAAAAAGAGCTTTAAAAAAAAAAAGCCTGCAGAAAAAAAAATTTTGAAGAAAAAAACAAACATACGTCCATCGGGGCACCAAAATTATTTCAACAGGACAAACCCACCAACACGATGTCAGGACAGCCCTCACGCTGCAATCATTATTATTATTATTACGTTATTATTTGCTCCAAATTGCTCAAAAACACTGATTATCGGGACAAATTTATTATTATTATTATTATTATGAAAAATTATCCTGCATTTTCTTGGAAAGAAAAAGGGAACTGGGAACCAGCACAGGAACGGAAAGATATATATATATTTATATATATTATTGAATATATATTATTATCTGTTCATCTCAAATTTAAAATGTCCCAAAAAATCTGAACTTATCCTGAACATTTGGTGCTTCCTGTCTGGAATTACAGGGAACGGAAAGACGAAGCTGAATATATATTATCTAAAGGTTCATCTCAAGTAAAATGTAAAATGCATCTCAAAATCTACTGAACACAGTCATCGTTTCTGGATCTCTACCTCAAGTCGGGATGGAACCCAGGATTCTCAAATGAGAGGCAAAGCATTAGCCGGATTTGAGGTATAAATTATTTCTATTACACACGTGACTTCGTTGACCATTTCTAATTATTATTATTATTATTATTATTATTATTATTATTATTATTATTATTATTATTATTATTATTATTTTAAAAGAAGTTGCTTTTGTTGTTACCTTCCTTTAAACTTATCGAGAAGTCTTGATATGCGATCTTCACCACAAATGACCTCCAAGTCAATAGCCTGACTTGACCTCGTATTATCCTGAATATTTGCTTTTGTCTGGATGCTTTGCAGATATAGAGGATTTGGCAAGAGACACAACGAGCACCCAGATAAACGTTATTTGATTCAACAAGCGTCGAAATCGACTGAAATTATGCTATATTCACGACACCAATCGAGGTCTTTTTTTGTGTGTGTTTTGTGCAATTCTAGTGACTAACATTTCTCAGTATTTGTCCTTTAAATTAGTAAGAAGAAATTGAAGAGGTTTGCCCATGGTAGCCATAGAGTGTCATTAATATGCCCCCTATACTTGATGTGTCGTGTGGTTCAGTAATTTAGCCAGGTTGAAATTACCCTTGTCTGCGTTTATTGCTTGGAGCCTTTCTTCAGTATTCGAGTCAAGATAAGATTATTGTGTCTGCTTATTTCAACAAATGCAAGCATTTTGTTCACTAATCCAGTCAGGATTAATTCCTGTATGTAGACATTAATAAATGTTCATTGTTCTAGAAACAAAGATTGTTTCTGGTCATGCAGTTTAAAGAGGGCTACGTTGTATTCATTGCCCCAAACCATTCATTACTCCAGGTTATATTTTTCTAATGAAATTCACTAGTTATATTGCAGGGGTTTGGTGATGAAGTATAGATACGGCACATTTTACATTTGATTTTCCTATAGGTATGTGTTGTGCTGTACTTTATTTTTGGTAATAAAGTTTTCTTGAACACCTGAAATTCAAAAACACTTCGTCATTTGAATATTATTTGTAAAGAATTCAGTAACAACTTTCCATGATATAATATAACATAAATCGCTGTGAATTTTTGCATTTTACTTTCTGTTAACGTTTTAAGACTGCCACAAGTCAAGTCTTCGTGGTATACTGAGTAAAGGTTTTTAAAATCCATTGGTTGTAATCTGCATATTTCACTTAATGTGGTTGACTTTTTCAAAGGTTTCACAATCTTGTAAAAAAATGTAATTCAAAT
>NC_089787.1:8254434-8274434 GCF_040412425.1 Macrobrachium rosenbergii
AATATATTGGCATTCTGAAGTCTAGTTTTTTATTGTATCATTACTCAAAAATGGTGTGGGCCTTGAACAGAATAGATAGCTCATAAAGAATTAGATAGTATTTTAATTTCTAGAAAACCTAATTTTTAATTTCAGTGCTTTAAAATAATGGTATGTTTGTTCTTTTTTTAATACATTTCTTACAAAATTGGGGAAACATTGTAAAGTGTCAACCAAAAGAAGTACAAAGTGCAAATTACAGCCAATGGATACTAAAATCTTTACTCAGTATAGCACCGAAACTATACTTGTGATAGTCTTGAAATAACAAAAAAAAAAAAAAGGAAAATGCAAAAATTCTCGAATACTCTGTTACTCTCTTCTATGCAAAGTTGTTACTGAATTTTTTAAAGAAAATACTTGACAGTACTATTGAAATACTGAAGCACATGCGAGTTTCAGGTATTCAAGAAACTTTTATTAACAAGAATAAGATGCAGCGACACAGGACACGTTTTTATAGGAAAATCAAGTGGAAAATGTTACCTAGTCTTAATTGCTCACTAACCCTTGCAACACAGTTCAAGTGAATAGTAATAGGATGTATTTAGAAACCACCTGGAAAACTTTTGATCGCTGCTCCTTCTGGGGAATATCAGGTCCTTCAAAACCACACCAACCTCCTGCCCCACTGTAGACTGTAGCTTCCAGTGTTGGTATACTGTAAGGCCATCGTAATCTACAATATGGATGTCATGTAATTTTGCATTTTGCGGGAAGGACAAACTTTAAATTAAACTAAAATAATTACACAAAACGAGATTTCTTTAAAGTAAGAAATTGTTTGGTTATTTAGTAACAGAAAAGCTCCACTTAGGAAGTTTGTATATTCAAATGATTTGGGTAAAAAAAGCAAGACTTAAGCCAATAGTTGGGAGACACTTTTAACTCTTACATAAATAAAATTGATTTGACTACTCAGGATATGCTGTAAGACTTTACGGGAACAAAAACACCAATTATTTTCATATCTACCGAAATGGTGATTGCTAGGGAATCGCTTCATAAAAGAATTAAATGGGCAATGGTGCCTTATTCCCCTCTACCGGCACTTCAAAGGAAATCCATTACTGAACTTGGAACAAACAAAGACATTAAATCCTTTCTTTGTTTTGTTTATTTTAAGCCTGAATTACCATAGGAATAAGCATATCATTTGTTTGGAAAAGGTACCAATCGGAAGAGTGTTAAAGTAATGCTCTGTCTGTCTCTCTCTCTCTCTCTCTCTCTCTCTCTCTCTCTCTCTCTCTCTCTCTCTCTCTCTCTCTCAGAATATGAAGTTTAAAGATTAACGCTTACATCCAGCACGGATTATATAAAGAAATATTTTGTTTTATTTAAAACAAAATATCATTAGTTGATTTGCTTCATATCAGCCATTCAGATTAATGTCAGTGTTTTATTGGGTTGTATATTCAGTGTTAAATTAACTTTGTTTAAATTAACTTTGTTGATGATATATATATATATATATATATATATATATATATATATATATATATATATATATATATATATATATATATATATATATATATATATTATGTATAATATGAATCACGAAAATATGGAACGTGATATCGAAAGGCCTCGGAGCACTCCAGTGTTTCGTTTCCTTACATATTTTATATCACGTTTCATTATTCAGTTTTATATTTTATCTTTAGTTTATAAATTCCATCGCAGCACTCCAGTGTTTCATTTTTCATTTTATTTTATATATATTATATATTTATATATATATATATATATATATATATATATATATATATATATATATATATATATATATATATATATATATATTAACAGACATGTGTATATTTGTGTGTGTGTATGTATGTGTATGGCAATATGGAAAAAGACTAACTACATCCACATTAGATGAAGTTCCACGCCGGCCATTCCACTCTCAGGTCGCAAAGGTCAAATCCCATCAGGTGAAGATCCTTTCAGACGAAATCAGGAAGACCAGTCAGGTTAGTGTCCTTTTCGCTTTCAGACAAGTGAAGGTTAATGAGGGACCTTTTTAGACCAGAATCTGCAGTCTCTTTATAGTCGTTACGCCAATTTATTTTCAACGGTGCCATGTTTTCAAACATAGCTGGTAAATGAACTCTGGATATTCCTTTTTAAACTGTGAGGAAGATGAGGTGAAGGACCTCAACTGACAACAATAAATAAGCTTTAGGAAACTGATTTCAGACCAAATGACTCTGTCAAGATTAAAGGTCTCTTCCAGACTGGCATCGAGTGTCGTGAATGTAGCATAATTTAGGCTGATTTCGACGCTTCTTGGCTCAAATAACATTCATTCTGGGTGCTCGTTGTGTCTCTTGCCTCAACATCTGTATTTGCAAAGTATTCAGGCAGAAACAAATATTCAGGATAATATGAGGTCAAGTTAGGCTATTGACATGGAGGTAATTTTGTGTTGTGATCGCATATCAAGGCTTCTCGATAAGTTTAAAGCAAGTTAACAACAAAAGAAACATCTTTAATAATAAGATAATAATAATAATAATAATAATAATAATAATAATAATAATAATAATAATAATGAAATATTTTCACGTATATTTTTTGTTGTAACACAGATAGTCAATGGATAAGAGATCCACAAACTCTCACAGAGTCTTAAACAAGCAAATGCAGAATAATAATAATAATAATAATAATAATAATAATAATAATAATAATAATAATAATATTAGAAATAATAAAATAAACAGTCACGTGTGTAATAGAAATAATTTATACCTGAAATCCAGCTAACGCTCTTGCCTCTCACTTGAGAATCCTGGGTTTGATCCCGACTTGAGGTAGAGATTCAAAAATTATGACTATGTTCAATAGATTTTGAAATGACGCTGACAAAGAATGATCAGTAAGTTCAGATACATTTGGGGACATTTGGCTGAGATGAGCCTTTTGATAATACATATTCAGCTTCTTCTCTCCGTTCCCTGTAATTCCAGTTTATAGGACTCAGCAGCACCAAAGGTGTCCCGGGCGTTAAGTGGTACTGATTGCATAAAGACGATTCTGCATCGGGAACTGCGAGATTTTCGCACTTTTCATCCCATACGAATTTAGAGAGAAATGTGATGGATGGAAATTGAAGGGGAAAATATGTCAGAATGATTTTAAGTTTTTATTCGGTCTTTCAGGGAAATGGGACACTTCTATCACTTTTAATTTACATAATTCATTAATGCTTAAGTGTGTCATAGGAGGGTAGTGGAAGGGGCACTCATCAGACAGATTAAAGTGATAGAAGGAAACAAAGGATTTACCTCAGAAGATCCCATAAGCCGATCTTTAATATTAAAAGAAGCTAAGATCGACCCTTCTGACCTGGAGGTTAGGTCTCCTGCCCAACAGACCGATGGTGACTACTCACATACCACAAGGATTAATACCACTGACCATCAGATCAGGATATCAAACCGACAGGAGGAGATTAACAACTCTCAAGAGAATGGAAACCAGGACAGCCATCATATAAATGACAGCACAGGGAGAAGAAGTTCCAGAAGATTGCTGGGCCTTGAACCAGCCTGACTACCTCATCTCTTGAAAAAGGGTCACAGTTAGGACCTGGAAGTGCTCGAGATCAAAGTAATATGTAAATATTTACCAGTAAACAAGTTATACACAAGAATCTTGTGGGTTTCTCTTTCCATCTTCAGAAAAAAACTGAAAGAAGTTTTTGTTTGGTTCAATATGATTATTATTACAAATGTTTACTATGAATAATATTAATGTTATTTTTTTTATTTTCAGAATCTCTACCTTGCATCGGCTTGGTGAGTGTTAAAACATTATCATTTTTGTTTTTATTTTTATTTTCTTAATACAATGAGCTTTCATCCTGTTTATTGTTAAGCATTTTATTTTACTCTGTTTTCTGTGTGTATGGCTTTTTATTCATTTACTTTAACTTTTCACAAAATCATAGTGTTTTTTTTTTATTGATTCTGTCCGTCTTGTTTACTTTTATTATTATTGGCATTATTATTTGGAAGTTTCACTTAATTTTCTCTTTTTCTCTACTGATTTACTGGAAAACTTAACAAACCCGTTAACGGCCATAAAGGAGATATTTATTAAACTGAAAAATCGTTCCTTCATTCTGGAACCAATAATTTTCATCGTTTTTCACTCATCTTCACGTATCACTCACTAGTATGTAGTTACAAGAGGTTTCGCTTCAGTTCATCATAGAGGCATTTATTATTCATCAATTTTCATTTTCACGACATTGTCGCCTATCCCGAAAAAAAACTTCAGTTTTATCTCTGGCGGAAGAATGCCGAAGGCTGTTTCAGAAGTCAAGCAGTTGAAAAAATATTTCGCCTTATTCCAATTTGGAAAGTTGCTCCCCACCCACCCCACCAATTTTGCAAATGAAAAGTTATTATTCTATTCAATTTTATTTCTGCAAGGTCATCTACAAAAGCCAGGGATCACTTTTGATAAAATCAGTACCTGGCATTTCAGACTTTGAAAACTGGGACCCGTTATCTGTAAAAAGTTTTACAGCACAATTGACTCCATGTATTGTATGTGTATATATATATATATATATATATATATATATATATATATATATATATATATATATATATATATATATATATATATATATATATATATATATTATATATATATATATAATATAACATATATATATATAGACATATATTATATATATATATATATATATATATATATATATATATATATATATATATATATAATATATATATACATATAATAACATATATATATATATCGAATATATATATATATATATGTGTGTGTGTGTGTTTGTGTGTTTGTTTACATGTAACATTCGGGGTTTATATGTATGCATGTATGTATAAAGAAAATGCTATTCTGTACATAAACATAGTATTTTTGTTTGCATGTAAATAGATCATGTATAAAAATGCTATTCACGTTTTTAAATAAGATATTTTGCATGTTATATTTTGTTTAGTATATATATATATTATATATATAGAAATTATATATATATATAATAATATATATTTTCCTATTGAATTATATTAATGTAGAAATATATATATATATATATATATATATATATATATATATATATATATATATATATATATATATATATATATATATGACAAAATCCATGAAGGAAAGAGAAACAATGGAGTGCTGCATGGCTTTCGTCTTGTCGTCCTTTACCTTAGCAGACTGAAGAAATATAAAAATAAGTTTACAAAGAAAGCTCATATAAATGACAGATGGGTATTACAAAGGAAAAAAAATATGTACCTGGAATCCAACACCATAGAAGAATTAGTAGAACTGCCAAAACAGGGTTAAATATTTAAGAGGTTTTACAGAGGATTGGGATCAACCGTTCAAAAGCAGGGACAGGACAATTGAAGGTTTTATGCAGGTGACGACTGACCACCAAAAATGTTATGAAAATACAACTCAATAGTTCTCTTTTTCTTTGCAAACAATAAAAATTTTTGCAGGATGAACATTTTTACAAATAGAAAAAAAAATATTAAACATCTGAATACAGAGAAAATATATACAATTTGTAGTAAAGTCAGTGATTTTATCTTCTAGGTCATTCTTGAACGTTTTTCTAATACAGGGGTCCAAATAATACATGCCAGGGCTAAGGCTGAAATTATCAGCTGAAAGTAAGCTGTACAAGAGCGGATTCCAAAAGATTTCTTGAAGAGAAATCTTTCGATCTGGCAATCACTGAACTTTCAGTCCAATTTATCCTGTGAGAGTTTTCACTTAAGTGTATGAATATAGCATTGGATGTTTGTCCAGTTTTGACTGAATACTTATGTTGCTTAATAAAGTACATCTGAATCTTTGCTAGATTGGCCAATATAAAAGAGGGCAGTCGAAACGTGAATTTATATATTATATGTTGTTTTTTCTTTAGGCTATTTGTTATTGACATTCCTTTTAGTGTGTTATTATAGAAGAAAACGAGGTTCACATTAAAAGATTTTAACAATGATTTTATGTTTTCAAAACCAATAAAATAAGGCAAGCTAAGAATGTTCTTAGGGGTTTCTTTCTCCGTGTTACTTTCACTATAAAACTTTTTGTGGGCTCTATTATAACAAATATCTAGTATATGTGAAGGATAACATAAATCTGTCCCTATTTTTCGATTTCTAGATCCAAATACTGGGGACTGACAATGTGCAATACTCTTAAAAACATAGAAGAAAAAATGGATATTTTGATATTAAGATGATGGCCTGAATAAAAATGGAGATAAGTTAAGTTGTTGGTTGGTTCCCTATAAATACTGATTTTGCATTGAAATGTTTCTCTGTGTATTAAAACATCTAAGAAAGGGAGGCAATTGTCTTTTCTAATTCTGAAGTAAACTTAATGGATGGTACCTGGTTATTCAAATTATAGAGCAAATCATTTACATCAATACCAGCAGGCAGAACAGCTAAAATATCGTCAACATATCTATACCACTTTAATGGAGTGTAAATGATATTAGGTAAATATCGTTTTTCAAAGAATTTCATGTACAAGTTTGAGAGGAGTGGGGATAAAGGGATGCCCATTGCAGTACCAAATATTTGTTGCAAAATTCACCATTGAATATAAACTTTCAATCACATGCACAGCCCAGTGAGTGAAATAATATGACTTTCAGATAGAGGTAATTCATGATGGATTAGTTCATTACTAAAGATACTCTAAAATAGAATCTATAGGACTTTAGTAAAAAGAGAACAAACATCAAAACTAACGAATCTATCAGGGGGGCAAAAGTGATTTTGTTTAATTTATCAACTAAATGTAGAGAATTATATACGTGAGAATCTGAGATAGTTCCAAGTAATGGGGACAAGAGCTTCGTAATATATTTCGAAAGTTTATATGATACGGAGCCAACAGTACTGATAATAGGCCGCCTAGGATTATTCGTTTATACTAATCCGTACAAGTAAGTGTAACGAGGGAAATTTTACTGACAACTGACCTATTAGTTCTTTTTATCTAAGAATTATTTTCACTGTACTATTGAAATTTTTTTACTTGATCAGGGATTTTTTGTTAGATTTTTGTAAGTCGTATCATCATCCAGTAGGGCTTGCATACGTGAGATAGTCATTTTATCTAAAAATTACAATACTATTCGACTTATCAGCTTTTGTTATGTGGACTATATTGCCTTTTAAGATTTGTCAAACTTTTCTTATAGCGAGCAGGGAAATTACTTTCATGCCTAACATTGGCAGCTCCATAAACAGTACGTTTAATTATGTCAACATTATTTTGAGGAAGATCACAATATTTTCGAATATACATAGGGACGACGCAATCGTTCAAGCAGAGGGTCTGTTCGATATAAAGAAGGATAAACCATATCCGAGTGCACTCGCAACATTTTCATTTATTTGTTTGCTTGATAAGTTTCCATTATATATTTAGAGTGCTGAGCTCTGAAGAGCAGGCGCTAATAATATCATTCATGATCTTTTCTGGGCTAAAAGCCCAATAGGGACTTAGTGTCATCAGTAATCCTCAAGTAATGCACTGTACGTCATTAGCTGCACCCAGTGTTGCCGAAACACAGAAATGTGGCCTCCGGTGTGGAAGTTTTTCATGCACCAGACGATCGAGTGCAGAAGTGGCGTCTTCATTTACGGTCTAACACACCAAGGGGGAAAAATTTCCACACTCTTTTAGGGGTTTATTGTGGCCAGATATATTATTCTTATACCATGTGATTCATTTACCTTATTTTCAGTTGTTTGCATATATATATATATATATATATATATATATATATATATATATATATATATATATATATATATATATATATATATATATATATATTCATATAATAGTGACTTTATATAAAGAATAATCAGAGAATGGTTGTTTCAGTGACAATTTACGAAGCAGAAGTTGATCGAGTGATGTCTTGAATGATACAGAACGCAAACGATACCAGAGTGGCAGCTTTAGGTTCCATCTAATTAAGGTAACTTAAATGTATTTAGAATTGTTTTACTAAATGTAAAAAATGATCGTGATTAACTTGATAAGGGATGTTCTTTGCAAAGTGATATTGTAAATGCATTTAATGTTTAGATCTATACAATAGTCCTGTCATCAGTTAATGCCATAGCATGTCAAGAGACCGATGTAATGATAAACATTTAGGATTTCCGGCTAACATGTTTATGGCAAATAATTTTTAAAAGTACTTGCTAGAATCACCACTTTTTATATAAAAGAGAAAGCACAATACTCAAAACCTTAAGTTACATTTTCTGAAAAGAAACATGGTTTTCTTTCACGTCAGAGCTGGAATGATATGAAATTCCGTTATCACCTAATCATGACTAAGGACCCAATCACAAAAGTGATTTCCTGAAGATATGAAAACTCATATGCCCCAGGAGGAGGAATGCATTTAGGCATACATCTCTTCGCCCTCAGCAACGCTCTATACCCTAAACTAACGATTGTCGCTGTGGAGGATGGTAATGATACGTATTCAGATATATTAGCCTCTTCCCCCCTCCCCCCCTTTCAGTGATTGTTGTAGTTGCCCATTGTAAATCAGCAAGAAGGTGAAACAGACACGCAAGGCTACCCTAATATTTGACACTTCATCATTCTCTGATCATTACGGTGAGAGACGCAAACACAAACCCTCACTCACACAGATAACTTTGATATTGTACCACACTTCTTTGAAGTCTACATGGATTAAGATAATGAAACTGGACATCTCACTCTAGCTGGAATTACATCATCGTCCTGCTCATGAAAATATGATGTGTGTGAAACTCGGAACAGACAGACAGGCAGACAAACAGCAATGGAGCTTGAAGACTCAATAGGGTCAGAGGAGGGGAGAGGGGAATCAGAAGGATGGACTCACATGCTGACGCACACTTTGGCCTTTTGCCATTTGAAATCGAAGCACATAACAATCCGGATTTTTTTATTGTCATTCATGAATGAGTTCCGTTTGTAAACACTCAGAGAATATTTTTGAAGATATCTCCAGATTTTATAGAATGTTTTATTTATTCAGGACAGAGGGAAACAATGCTGTTTTGGAATTATTTACTTTATGTTTAAGGGGTTTAACTGAATATGAACGTGATATTATTTAAGATAACTTCTTTTGTTTGGTTAAAGGGAATGTTTTTTTTTATGAGAAAATTACAAAGTAATATGCATAACTTTTAAAAAGGAATTTTGTCGCATATTTACTCCTTAAAAAATACGTGAGGTGTTGGGGAAAAGCTTATCTGGAAATCAGGTCATTTGACAAACCAGCGAGTGAGTAAACGGCCGACGTTTTTGCATTTCTTTACTTATAGGAATATCCACACGAAAAGCAGAGATTATTCTTTGACTTTCAAATTCTCTCTCTCTCTCTCTCTCTCTCTCTCTCTCTCTCTCTCTCTCTCTCTCTCTCTCTCTCTCTCTCTCTCTCTGTGTGTGTCAGGTGTACAGTCTCTTTATGGGCCTGTGCCAAGTAGTAGAGGTGGTAAAACAATTGTCATAGTATGAGAGTAGCTGCGTCAGGACTGAGGATTGTGCACATTCATTCCTTCGTGACCTTTTGCCCTCACAGTAAAGCTCGTCCCCGGCGTCCTTTCGACTCTCGCATGTCGCAGTCATAAACTAGAAAGACCTCATCTTCATTTCAGAACCGGTTTTCCTTACTTCGACCGCGGTGCAGAAAGAGACTCTAGAAGAATTCCATCGTTAATCTGAAGAGGTTGCTTGTTTTCACGCAGGGAAAGGTAGAGGGGAAAGTACCATTTGCTTTTATTTTCCAGTGGCTTTGTTATGGCGGATAATCCTCAGTTCGTTACTGTTTGGGCTATTTAGTGGTCGGAGGGGCTATTTGGTGGTCGGAGGAGCTATTCAGGCTGAGTCAGGTGCAATAAACGTAACTCGGACTACTGCAAGGCACCATAATATCAGTTCACTTGAATAATTCTTGTCTGCAGCGAAAGTCGTACATTATCAGGTCTTCCGTCGCGCATCTTGGTAAATTCTCGAAGATCGATCCCTGGTGGCCGTCTTTAGATGAGTTACCGCTATCCATAACTCATTCTGAAAACGGCAATCTCTCTCTCTCTCTCTCTCTCTCTCTCTCTCTCTCTCTCTGCGCAAGGTTCTTTTTGTTCCCATTCACCGGATTATCATACTTCTTCAGTTGATGCCTTTGTATTTTCTGTGAAAATCCTGGCGCAATCTCTCAGTCACATGGTAAACCCTTTATTTATTTTTATTTTTAAAGTCAGAAGTTTCTGAACCAGCCATAAATCATCGAACAGACGAGCAACTTTACCGCTCAATTAGACTAGCAGGGCTATCCTGTGTTAAAACTAGTATAGGCAAGATGGCTCTGTGAATCATATTTGTTTAAGGGACTGTTGCTCGAATATTGACTTGGGTTACAAATGCATATAACTAACTGAAAATTTTATTGAAAGACACTATTTCCACTTAGATTTTTTCTCCAGATATTGTTGATACATTCTTTAGCTATCAAAGGAGTTTTAGTTTAGCTCTTTATCTCTAACTGTTTTAAAACAGTAGCCGTTTTTACGGACACATACTAAAATGCCTTTTTCCCTTTTTTTCTATTGCAGATTTTGCCTTCCGCAGTTAGGAGCAGAATCTAGATGAAAATAGTGTCTTTCAATAAGATTTTCAGTTACTTATTTCCGTTCTTGTAACCCAAGTCAATATTTGAGCAACAGTCCCTTAGTATTTCACCTCAAATCCTCAAATTATTTTCCGCGTTTTGAAAAACATAATGTATTATTCAACTCAAATCAATAGTTTTGGAACCTGTGCTGTTATTCCCTGTTGATCGTTCATATATGTAAAGGAGAATGGAGATGTTTTCTCAACTTCTTAGTGAGATGCAGAGTTAAGGAAAACTCAGAGAAACCTCGATTTCATGTTTCTGTTTTATATAGCGAAAGTTCCCTGAATTATATAAAGGTCACAGTGGAGCTGACTAAACTTCAATTTTGAGATTTCCAAAACCGGATGTTCTGAAAAACTCATTTAGGAAACATATGATTTTTCTTGTCGTAAATAATGCGTTCATTTGAAGACCTTCCATCAAAGATTCATCTCTCTAAACCAATTCAGAAACAAAACATTTTATCTTCTTTGCCAATGCTTTAGTTTCCATTGTTCCCATTGAGTGAATGATTAAGAGCCTAACTGATCATTAATCACTCCTGGATAAAAAGACCTTCATTCTTTCATCTTTAACATATCCTCCATCACCTCCATCTTCAATTTTCCATCTATCAGAGCCAAAGCTTTTTTTTACTAAGGTTTCTGTTAATCTCTTGAATGAAACCTTTCAGTCACTCATCTTTTACCTGTTTTAGAATGATCTGTACGTTTCCTTTCTTGACTCTGAGCTTCTTGGTGATTTTTCAAACGCCTAGACAAGTCTCATCCGTCGTATCATTATTTCTTCGAAGATACTTCTCATATTTTGTTTTTTATATCAGGACCATAATAAAAGTGATGAGTTATGCATGAGACTTCCGTGAGAGCTCACCATGGATTAGACCTGAGGATTCTTGTAAATAATGACAGACTCCGCAATTTTTTTTATTTCCTTTCTCTGAATTTTAAGAAATAAGGAATTCAACTAGAAATATGAATTATTGTATTTATTTATCATATGGTTAATGCGTTATCTTGGCTTTCTGCGTAAATGACTTGAATTGTTTGCCAATAAAATGTACATTAACAAATCACTTCTCGATCCACTTTTTAAAGGTGACTGAACTATGATTAATGTAAAATAGAATTTGCAATAGGTTATTGGTTTAAGTTTCACGTTAGACAGCTAAAAGGAACTTTAATAATAGAAAGTTACTCTATCACATTATCAAGTTTCATTTTATAAGCGTAAATTCAAAGCTCACTGAAATAATCCTAATTGTAAAATAAAAGTTCTTTCTTTCTTTGTGAATGTTCAGTGAATTCATGTAAATAAACAGAACGAGGTTAGATTAAACAGTTTCTTCAAAAAAAGTATTTGAAAGGCAGTAGTTTCCCTAATTTTGGAATCTTGTGGACGTGAGACACAATACTTTGACTTTCCATGTCTGTGGATGAAATGTGGGAGCAACATGAAGTAGGAAGAAGTTTTTCTAACATATTTTATTCTTTATTTGGTGAATGTTATGGGTCTCATACATGTATACTTTGTATAAATTTCCTGTTGATGCGCCGAAGGTCATCACAACAGGTTTTTCTATTTTTCTTAAGAAACACTAGTTATGTTTTGCTTCCTCATTTTCTTTTAGTCGAACCCGCATCGTTTTAATAGTTAAAATCTGCATCGTATAGTATTAATTGAAGCCGTCAATCATACACGCCTGTGTTACGGAAATGTTAATCACCCTCTCCCTCCCGCTGGTTGCAGACCATAAAAGGTCAATGCAGCTAAAACCTGCATTCCTTATGAAGTATGAGTAGTTCATTTAGGTTTTCTTAGAAACATAACTTTGGAAACCACGCGTCCTAACCACACCACACCACCCGGCCCCGCCACCCTTTTCTTCGCGTTCTTTTTGCGTCATTGAAGACTGTTCAAATGCTGTCTTGTGGTTCACTTATTAATAATATTGGTCACGCCCTCATTATGTTATTCTCTGATACACGAGGAGCTTTGTACATCTCTTCATTAATTAGAAAATTCCTCGCTCTTTCCACAATCCTTTTGTGATCATACTTTTGGATGATAACTTCCAGCTGTAATCCTAACAGGCTGCAGGAATTCATAAATATATGATATTTAATATACACATTTGACAGCTTTCGAACTTATAAGACAATGAATTTTCTTAGGGGCTCAGCAGGGGACGGGTTACTCTCCCGAATTGGACTATTCGGAGACTGTCCAGTCCTTCCGTTGCATGATCTGGAATTCTCATCCTATTTTTGTGTTCCTTTACTTATTTCTAAATATTTCTTGTGCACCAGTGAAATTGGCAGAAAATTGGGGTTCGTATTCATCACTGTAGGAAATTCTTGGCCATTTCAAGGAAAATGAGCTTTAAACTGATGAAAGTGTTGTGGAAAAAGGACAGAAAGTATCCTTTTCATTCTGTCTGCCAATGGCCGTCATCTAATGATAATGAGACCAAGTATCAGCTGTAGCACCAAAACTATTTCATGGGCGGCCTCGTGGATGACAGCATACACAATATAAACCCCCTGTCCAGCTGGTGCATAAAAACATGGAAGGGAAAAATTTTCTCTCAAAATGGTTCCGTTCCCACCTTCATTCACGCTGAAGCATCTGATATTGTTTGGGAGGAGGTCCCCAGCGTCATTCATCATGTCACATCTCCGCCGCCATCAAAGCTGGCGAGGCGGGAACTCAACGTCCTCCACCCTCACGCTATGAGGCGTGCACAAAGGACTCCCATTGACGCGTTCCAAGAAGAACATGGAAACAAACAGGAAAAAATGAGGATTCTACCACGTGCCACATAGTTTACGTAGTCGTGGAGTAAAGCTGAACAGACACGTGGAAGGGATTAACCAACAAGGAACATCCGAAGAAGAAAGGATGCAGCTGCGAAGGTCACGTGGAAAGAATTAATATCCAGGTCACAGGTCAGGAGGAGAAATAAGACATTTACGATCCTGTGTTTTTTGTATACGCCTGACATGCATATTTTTTTTTTTATTTCGGTCTTATTGAAGATGGAAGCAGACGAGGCTCTGACAGCTTAGAATAAAAATCTCCTATTTTGAACTTTTTGCACTTTTGATGACGTCTGTAGGAAATAATATATATTTATTATAAATATATAATATATAAATATATTTAATATATATATATATATTTTATATATATATATATATATATATATATATAAATAAAACTTAGCAACATCTTGCAAAACCACTTCTATCTTCACCTACACTGATTTTTCACTTCCTCAGTATTAGGGTGTGCGTCAAGTTGAGTGAATGCAGAACCCTTTTCTATATCGGTATATATTGCAAATAAAACCCTCTGTTATCCTTCAGTTTTTTTGTGTTTTGTCCTATTGTCAATTATTATTCGTTAGTTCGGAACTGATTTGTTAAGGAGAGTATTGGAATGAATCTGACGATGCGAGTCCGAATCAGAGAAGAGAGAGAGAGAGAGAGAGAGAGAGAGAGAGATGCTTGGGGGTACTAAAAAAATGTCATTTCTATACTCTCTTTGTGTTGCACATAAAAGAAATCCCCCTTGTGTGATTTATTGACTTGCTTAATCTATTAACTATTAGGTAACATCTGTTGAATTATTGTTTGTAATCATTGAAAATGACAACATACCATAGATGTTGTTAACTTTCATCCAAACAAATTATGAAAATCTAGCCCCTGCTCAGGCAGTGAGAGTCCAGAATTCGTGAAAGATCGATGTCACCAACAGATTTTGGGAGCTGAAAACTTATTTGATATTACATTATTGTTAAGAGAAGAAGTGATATAATTTTTAGTAAATATGATTCACCAATAAAGAATGAAGTATTTCTATATTCCTATGTCGAGTAAATTTTGCATTTAGGATAAAATCATCAAACGTAATAAGAGATTATTGTCATGAAATATGCCCAGAGGAAAAAGTAAGAAACGTGACGATCAAAAAGATAACGAGAGTTGAATAAGATGAAATTAAAAATTTCTTATCAAGCTACATGAAAGGGGGTGAAGATTTTTCAACAATAAAAGAATAAATAAAAAATTGAGTTTCTGAAAATTCCAGCGCAAATCTCTTTATTGAGTTCTCCGAAATTTCCTCGAAAAGCACCAAGAGAATACTTAATGAGATTAAAGAATCAAGTAATTTTCGTTTCATGGAAAAATCATTTCCAATTAACTTCGAAAAAGCTTTTCCCGAGTCCAGTGATGATTAACGTTTCCTCTTCCTCTGATTCTGCTGCAAAGAGAAATTGCAAAAGAAAGATTCAGCTGAATTAGTCCAAGAAGCTCAGTTTCCGAGATAAGAACGATTTATAAAACAAGTGGCTGGCGATCTAAAGGATAAGTTTCGATTTCAGGTTTTATCAGCGCTTTGATTTAGGCATTTCATGCTGTTTTGTCTTCATGGTGAAAATGTACTAGCACTGATTATAGTATATATATATATATATATATATATATATATATATATATATATATATATATATATATATATATTATAATATTATATATATATATCTATATATATATATATATATAATAATATATAATATAAATAATATAAAATGAACTGAACACTGAACTTTTTTTATATTTTCCTCTTCATGAATGTAACTGAATTTTAATGGTAGTTCCTTCTTTCAAATGCGTCCAAATCTTTTGATGCGTTGACAAATACAAAAGGAAATGTTACTGAAAATCCATTTAATGGATATCTAGCCATACCTGTTTACTTAGATGCAGAGAACTCATTTGTTCTAAAACGATAATAACTGCGTCCGGTTCTTCCGTCCTACCTTCTTCAGACCATTGCCGTGTGACAAACCTTTTATATGAATGCCTTCTATCCTATATCAGCAATAACTGTGTTCAGACGTTATCCATTTCCATTAGGACTGAACTCTGATCAAAACAAAATAAGTCCAGTGGTGTATGTTGCTCTTATGCAAGTGCTCATTAATCTTCCTCTCTGCATTTACTTCCCTTTATCACTCTTACTTCTTCTCTTTAAACTTCTTGCTCAGATAGGGGAGACCGGGCCTAGTTGGCACACTTTTCACAATTTTGGTTATTGGGAACAAAAAACAAACATATTTGCAAAATACTTATCATCATTGAAAAAAATGAACATTCCTCTTTATTATAGAGCAAAAAAATTGTGGTTTGCTTTCAACATAAGGTAACATTAAGCTTTATTAAAAAAGAACTTTTCATGCCAACTTTTCCCATATTGCTTCCAGACTTTTGCTCTCCCACAATAAATAGCTTTTTGCGTCTCCTATTTTTACAAAGTCAAAGTACAAAGAACAGATTTGAAAGAAAATGAATAAGAATATGAACAATTGCAGCATAACTGCAGCAGATTGTAACTACATCCACATCTAAAATCAGGAGAAATTCCTCCATCCTGAAGTTCATAAGCAACAGAGCAATTCCTGATATCGATGACTACTTGAATAAGACATTATTATTATTATTATTATTATTATTATTATTATTATTATTATTATTATTATTATTATTATTTTATTATTATTTGTTTGCATTTGAAAAGCTTCCTTTTAGTTTTCTGCAAAAGAAGACTATTGAGATGGCTTTGTCTGTCCGTCCGCACTTTTTCTGTCCGCCCTCAGATCTTAAAAACTACTGAGGTTAGAGGGCTGCAAATTGGTAGGTTGACCATCCGCCCTCCAATTAGAAAAAACATACCAAAATCCAGCTCTCAGCCTCAGTTAAGTTTTATTTTATTTGAACTGAAACAGTTAGCCATAATATTCGTTCTGCAATGCTATGGATATGCCATTACTGGGCCGTGGCTGAACGTTTTTGAGGCTGTGGCTCATGCACAATTCAAAATGGGAGAGACCACCAAAAGATAGACCTATTTTCGGTCATTTTGATTATACGCTGTACAGAGAAAACTCGATTGAACCTTGCCTCATGGAATTCTATTACTGAATTCATTTTGCTGCAACACTGTTCCATTGGAGGCTCATCATGTTTTAAAAATGTAGTAAATTACAAATTACAGCACTGCGAAGGATATGAAAAAAAATTATGCTGTTCAACCTCTAAATACCTTTGGACACAATACTTTGTTACTGGAAATTATCGCACAAAGTCTAAATGGTCATAAGAAGTTGAAACTCTATTTCTCCCTTTAATGATAAATCTAAAGATCTTAAGAACTTGGTGGAACCCATTCCAAATGAATATCAGGGAACCGTCGAATGAATATCTCAAGACAGACAACAGGAGTCGGAAGTTAGTAGAAGCTGCGAAAAGAAAAAAAGATCAGAGAAGAACTACACGAAGACAAAGAGACACGTTGGGTGATATTCCTTGAGAGATTCAGTTGCATCTTCGTGGGATGACCCTGAAAAAGTATAATATTTTGTGAGAGGAATTAGAAAAAACCTTTCTTTATTGTTGTTAAAGTAAAGTAAATAACAAATATTTTTGTTATTTGATTTTTTTTAACAAAGGACGGAGTTATTTTGCAATTAAATACTATCCTGCCCCCATTTCGACAATAGTAACTGCAGTGTAAATAAATAATTATAAATAATAAGAAAAACGATCTCATAATGTCTTTTAAATGATTGATAGTTAATCTATAATCGATTTTTAAAGATTAGGTCTTTTTCTCTTATATACTGTACATGTAAGGAAAATATTACAAAAGACAATCTTCAATGATCGACAACCAAGTAACGCTGCAATTCAACGAATTAATCTGTGTCATTGACATGCTGGTCCTCCCCCACCCCATTTCCCTCATCCGTTCACTGTTCTCTGCAGTGAAATAAATAACAGACTCAACACCTGATGATTGTTTGTCAGCTACTCTCCTGTTTGGGGCTCATGTGCTATAATAACATCCCGGTCGTTAAGTAAGTCACACTAGCGGGATCCAGAAAAATTTCATGCGGTGCGGGCACCAATTTTCATATTGTACACACACACACACACACTTTTCGCAAGAAATATCAATATATCAATTTATGAATATATATATATATATAGAGAGAGAGATATATATATAGAGAGAGAGATATATATACATATGATATATATATATATATATATATAGCAGCATATATATTTATATATATATATTTATTTATATATATATATATGTATATATATACAAATATATGTATATATATATATATATATATATATATATATATATATATATATATATATATATATATATATATATATATATATATATATATATATATATATATGTCACGTTAAGTGATGGTTTTGCGGGAACTGCTGGTTCCCCGCTCGTTCCCTTTTGTGGATTGCTGCCTCCTTACCTTCAAGTTTTTTTTTTTGTTTTGATGTTTTCGTTGGTGAGCTGCCGTGTTTCTGTCTTCAGTCGGGTCTGGTAGGGCAGCGAGAGTAGCGGCAATGGCAGCAGCAGCAGGCAGTTTTTTGAGTCGACGTTGGTCGAGTTTTTTGAGCAGCAAATTGGAGCACGCCTACGAAGTGGAGCACGTCGTAGAGGTGGAGTGTGACCATGAGTAGTCGTGTGACCACGAGCTGCTCATCTTTGATGACAGCGTGAGGCTGTCCTGACGTCTCCATCGGGGGTATTCTGGTTTGTGGGGTCTTGTCCCTGTTGTGCAGCTGAGGGCTGTCTTGGTGACCCGATGGAGGACGTATGTTTGGTATTTTTTTTCTGCCTGCTGTTGTTTATTTTTGCCTTTTTTTAAAGCTACTTTTTTGTTTATTTAACTTGATTTTGTTTAGTGCTGCCTTTTGGTTTTTCTTGTATTTAGGTTTTTATCTTTTACCAGACCTGACTCACTTGTAAATCTTGTAAATAAATTAATTTTAAGCTCATTTTATTGTTTTTGTTGTTTTCCCCTCCTTTGTTTGTTGCATCTGCCGTCAGTCATGACAGCCCCGTCCTGAGTATATTAAAGAACCTGCATAACGGCCCACTCGGGTCGTTACAATGGCGACCGTGACAGGGCGGCTCTGTTTTGGCTGGCGGGGTTGTTACTGGCATTGGAGGATCAGGAGTGTAAAAAAAAATAATTTTTTTTTCTTTTAGGTGGGAGGTGTCACGTTAGTGATGGTTTTGCGGGGAACTGCTGGTTCCCCGCTCGTTCCCTTTGTGGATTGCTGCCTCCTTACCTTCAAGTTTTTTTTTTGTTTTGATGTTTTCGTTGGTGAGCTGCCGTGTTTCTGTCTTCAGTCGGGTCTGGTAGGGCAGCGAGAGTAGCGGCAGTGGCAGCAGCAGCAGGCAGTTTTTGGAGTCGACGTTGGTCGAGTTTTTGAGCAGCAAATTGGAGCACGCCTACGAAGTGGAGCACGTCGTAGAGGTGGAGTGTGACCATGAGTAGTCGTGTGACCACGAGCTGCTCATCTTTGATGACAGCGTGAGGCTGTCCTGACGTCTCCATCGGGGTATTCTGGTTTGTGGGGTCTTGTCCCTGTTGTGCAGCTGAGGGCTGTCTTGGTGACCCGATGGAGGACGTATGTTTGGTATTTTTTTTCTGCCTGCTGTTGTTTATTTTTGCCTTTTTTAAAGCTACTTTTTGTTTATTTAACTTGATTTTGTTTTAGTGCTGCCTTTTGGTTTTTTCTTGTATTTAGGTTTTTATCTTTTACCAGACCTGACTCACTTGTAAATCTTGTAAATAAATTAATTTTAAGCTCATTTTATTGTTTTTGTTGTTTTCCCCTCCTTTGTTTGTTGCATCTGCCGTCAGTCATGACAGCCCCGTCCTGAGTATGTTAAAGAACCTGCATAACGGCCCACTCGGGTCGTTACAATATATATATATATATATATATATATATATATATATATATATATATATATATATATATATATATATATATATATATATATATATATATATATATATATATATATACGATGAACAGATAAAGGGCAGGAATACGATGCGATACGCATTTGTTTTAATCCTACGTTTCGTGGCAGCATCGCCAAGTGGGGTCTCCACTTGGCCCTACCTTGCGAACATTTTTCATGTGCTCCTGGAGGAGCGCATTTTGGACGAGTGCCCCCTGGCCTTCCGCCCTCTGTTCTACTCACGCTATGAGTTCGATGCAGACCAGTTCTTGGAGTTTTCTAATAATTACCATAGTAATATTAATTTTACAATGGAAAAAGAACAAAATTCAAAATTAGCCTTCCT
>NC_089787.1:8279434-8291934 GCF_040412425.1 Macrobrachium rosenbergii
AAGTTTCACAGTTCTTCATTTTCCTGGAAAAATTTCAGGAAGACTTAGAGAGGTCAAAGTTTGCACTGGTATTTGCCCTGCTTCTTTTCCACTCTAGAATCTCATTTTTCTAGATGAGTTCATTTCAGCCCCTAAAATAAATAAAAAAAAACAAGCAGCATAAAGGAATAAATCAAGAGCTGTAAAACCTACAGTGCAGGACAACTAAACAGAGCCATTACAGCAGCCATCCACGTCCTCGAGACACAGTTCCACAAGACTGGACTCCCGACAGAAGTCGATACGACAACCATCGCGTCCAAAGAAGCTCTCCGCTGCTCTGCTGCCGTGACCTGCTGTGCCTGGACCTGACTGGCGAAATCTGACACTATCCACCACGCGTGTCGCCAGCAACAGCAAACAAGCAAAGGAGGCAACAACCACTAAAGGAGCAATCGGCCAGAGCAGTTGTTCTAACTTTTATCTATACATACATACATACATACCTTTTACATATCATATATATATATATGTATATATATATATATATATATATATACATACATAAATAATTAAATTAAAATAATATAAAAATAAATATATAATAAAATATATATATAAATAAAAATAAATAACAAATAAAAAAACTATAACGGAATAAAAATAAATAAAGCATTTAATAAATCAATTTTAATTAAAATAATATATATATATAAAAATATATATATATATATATATATATATATATAAATAAAAATATATATATAAATAAACTATATATAACAAAATAAATAAAATAATATATAAATATAACATATATATATATATAAAAGTTAACAAAATAAATTTATAAAAATAAAAATAAATAAGTGATTTGTGTTTAAATACAAACCATATTTTTTTTAAACTAAATAGGATAAAAATAATTAAATAAATTAAATCATTTCAAAAATCAATAAAAAAACAAAACTCTTGGACAGCATAAAAATCATTATAGCTGTCTTCTCGGTAAAGCAATAAAATTGGACAAATTGAAATAAACAAAAACTAGTCAAAAATAAGTTTTTGGGTTATATTTTCAAATAACAAAAATAATACAAAAAGGTATTCGTTAACAAGTTATAAAACAAATTATGTTTAAATCTAAAATATGTATTTATTATTGTTTATTATCATGATAATTACTAACACTAAATTCACCTAAAACAAGATGGCGTTTTTTTAATATAGAAATATTCTTAATATAAAGTTTTTGGCGAAAATGTGTTTATTATGAACTGTGGGCGATTGTTTAAGAGAAAATGGCCTAATACTTCAGGTGGGGCTATAACATCTAACTAATTATAATAAAACTAATTAACGATATTTAAAAAAATGCTCTTAAAATTAATTAAAAGAAATAAAATTTTCTGAAAATACATTCGTTAAGAAGGCAAAACTGCCACGAATTTTTTCCTTGCTGGGGAAAAAGATCCAGAACACACTAAAAAAAAAAACCTTCCAAGTCTTCTTAGCTAAGAAGGCTCTCTTTCATGAGAATTTCGGGAACACTGAAATATGTAACAATTGAGACTTCCATTTCCTTGTAAGGAGTTCTCTAAAAAACACTTTTCTTTTGTGTTTCGTCGGCGATGAAAAAAAGGATATTCTGTTTTTGAAGTATTTCAAAGTGAGAAACCCACAGAGGTGGAGATGAAATGCGATGTCCCTTTACAATTCTCCCCCACCTGATTTTATAATCTGAAATTCAAGGGCATTTAAGATTACTTTATCATTACGATTCTCAAGTTAGGGGGTGATTAAATCCAGCAGAAATAGGGAATAATAATCTTGGCTATGTTTAAAGTACTGACAAACACACCATATATATATATATATATATATATATATATATATATATATATAGATTATATTTATATATATAAAATTTAGATACATTTATATATATATGCTATTTATCTAAAATCTATCTATCTATCTATCTATATATATATATATACAAAGTTATTAATTGGTATTGTATGTTTTATTGTGTGTAATTTATATGTGAATGAATTTTAGGCATCAGGCCGTGATTCATTTGGACAGCATTAAGCGGCCATGGTTTTCAAGTTTCAATTCACTCTACCTCAAATAATAGAGATTTTTCATATTTTTACCAGAGGAAATTTGTGGTTGATAATAAGTTCCAATCATCCTCAAATGGCTCGAACCACTGACGGGAAATCTTGTTTGCAAATTTTTCATTGCCTTAAACCACAAGACATCTTTGCAATAAAAATTGGCCCTGGTCCAACTCCCACCTACAGATCACTTGCATTTGGTATTTATTAATTGGAATGTATAAATGTTTTGCCATGTTAGCTGTGTGGTGTTTTCCAGAGGCAACCATATCAGGATATTGATGGACATTTATCCCATCACAATCTTTGCACAATTAAACACACACCCACATATGTTCATAGGAAGATGAACATTTTCATGTATGTTATGTTAAATACTGTATTTATATTTATATATATATATATCAATTTATTAAGGTGTCTCATGCAAAGAATTAGATGGCTGTTCTTACGTCTGTATACTATAAACATCAGATATAAGTGTTTATTTCCCTTCCATATTCTCTATAGACATATATATATATATGGCCCTGAGGCAAAATACTATAATACTATCGGACATATACAAGAAACAACGACACTAAATATCGACCGCCTCACCTGATATATATAATTATATACACGACAAAAATATAGCTCTCGTTTATACATAAATTATAATACTTTCGCAGCTATATTGCCATTGTGGGTCTCTGATAATTGCTTATAAAAAAAGTGAACGCGAAATTGAGCCCTCCACAAAATAAAGGAATCAAGATGATATGGACAAAAACGTTACTGAAAACCATGGATGAAGTTATTTATGTTGAACTGAGTTTTAATAGTGTGGTCTCACTGCCCGGAGAATTACTTCCTGCCATTCTTCCAATATGATTTCAGCAGATGTAAAAAAGCAATTCCAAAAACATTTACATTTACTTCGTCAGGGAAGATATTTGAATTTACAATCAGTTTGTATCTTCAAGACGAGAGAAAAAAGTTACTCTAAACAGAGACTCCAATATTTTGGTCATCTATACCTAAGTGATTTTCACTTGACAGACAGGTCCGTTTACCACTGTTTACAATTTTTATAATAAAAATGCCTAAAAAAACTTTCTAAGTTTTATTTCTCAACAGAGAAAATTAAGGTTAGTCTAACAAATCGATTTGATTAATCAAATGAAATCTATGTACATTGCTGAGTATAGTTTTCTTTCCGACATTCACTACTATACTAGTAATAAAAATAACGTGCCGTTTGGCAGACACACGCAAACATTCCCACACATTTCACAAATTTCACAATTATATATATATATATATATATATATATATATATATATATATATATATGATGTGTGTGTGTTAAACTACAAGATAATTAGAGCTGTGCTATGCCCATACATTCTCTATAGATGGTAGATGGTTATCATATAAACAAATGAAATTTAAAAAGTAAACGGATACTAAATTCTGAACGTTAAGATGCATCAGATTACGTGAAGAGCTTTTCCAGGAGAATCGGGTAAATATGGAATGGGAACAATACTCAATTTATGTTCCTACGAATTTACAGGAACCTTTTTCTTGAGTCCCCCGACGACTGACAGTTATGACGCTTCTTCGGGAGACAGTCGCTGAATACGTTGAATCGGGATTCTCACTCTTATCATCAGATACCGATTTTTTTCCAGGCCCGTTTAGGCGGAGACATCTCTTGTTTGTGTCTGCCTATCGCGCGTGAAATCAAGGTTACTTGAGCTCCACCGGCTGATTTTCCACGCGCTCATCCCGGAGTGCTGAGGGCCGAACAAAAGACGTGGATACAAATATGCAAACACATGTAATGTGAAATGTCCAATGCTTGTAAGTTTTACGCAATATCTACTCTTCTCACCCTCCACCAGTGACTCTTTCCTTTATTTAGTACTTAATAAGAGTTACGAATGTCACCAGCAAAATTAACGTAAAATGGTTATTACATTTCATGTTTATCAGTATGTCCCTTGTTATAATTGTTGGACTTTTTTTCCATTTTATTCGCAAGTCTTTTCTTTAACATTGATTTCTTCTATCTAACCCAACTCTGTCGGGGCTTTCCTGTTAGGTGCTTCCTCCTCTGTCAAAAATGGACAATTGAAAGTGCGTTATAGTGTTTTTGGGTATTTGCAAATTGCATCCAGTGTGAGTGTTATGTATGATGTAGATAAACAAAAGAGTGCATGTAATGCATGTTTGTCCTTGGTCGTTTGAAATTTGCATATCTCAACTTTTTAAGAACTACAACACCGAAAAGAGGTTTCATTACCATACATATAACATAAAGAACTGATGTGAAAGAAGCACTTAAGGATTCATGAGGTATCCGAAATATGGAATATGTATCCAGAGAGGTTTTAAAGATTTTTTTTTTTTTTTTTTTTTGCAGACTTCATAAGGTCTTATTAGTAGGAGGGTGAAAGACTAAGGTGCTTGGCATATTGACAAGGTGTCATATGTGACAAGCAATGGGACAACATAAAAAATGAGATAAAGTTCATCTCAACAGATTACAGAGAATCAGCGAAGGGGCTACCACTTTTCTGAGTTACTTCATACAAGGATGTATACATATATACCATATATATATATATATATATATATATATATATATATATATATATATATATATATATATACATATACACACACACATACACACACATACATATATATATATATATATATATATATATATATATATATATATATATATATATATAGATATATATATCACGGGCATTCTTTATTACGCCGGTCGTTCTGTTGTTCAAAATAAAGTAAAAATAACGCTGTTGCTAAACGAACAGGTCTGAAAAACAATTAGATTGAAGATAGCCTAAATCCCAAGAAATCATTATGCAACGGATGAAACTCTGACCACAATATAATTTAATAAAAAGCTTACTGACGTACTTCAGCAACTGACTAATCAGGTTACAGCTATTTACTGAAAAATAAAAGATCAGTTGACATGACATTGGAAGATGAAAGTTCTGAGTATTGTGATGGTAACATTAATATTGAACTGTAATTGACAATGAAGTGAGAGATCTAATAAAACCCTATTTCATATTATCAGAAAAGGATTTACATGTTTGCCTGATTACCATATATTAACTATATAATATAAATTCACAAGGCATACATTTCGGACCTTTAACTAAACCTAGACCTTAATAGGATAAACAAACCGTTACCCTGAGGGTAAACAGCGAGGAGTTCAATAACAAACAGGCGAACATTGCTAGCATATTGGGATTAATGAGACAGATTTTGTGTATGCCAGGGTGTTATCTTTCTCTCTCTTTCTCTCTCTCTCTCTCTCTCTTGATCTCCCACTCTCTCTCTCTCTCTCTCAAAAATTAGTGTCATGAATAAATTAATAACTCTTTATCGGACTGCCATGAAGTGACACAAAGTAAAATTTACAGAAACGCTAAAAAACTTTCTATGATAATTTCTACAAAAATCCTTCTCCTGAACCTTTAATGAAATTCTTTTATATATCTTCTTTCACTTACACTGCAATCCTCGTCCTGTTCTATAACATACTTCAAGCCTACTAAAGAAATTTTTCCATGTTTCATGAAGTGTTCAAACAGCATCTATAACTCAAAGCACACAGATTAACATTTTCAAGTCTTTAACTTTTCAATCTTTAAACAGTTTATTGTTTTTGCAGTAAAATTTTTAACAAACAATGATGGTAATTTTTGAATAAACACCAAATCATTATTTGAATGCCTTCATACGAATTGAAATAAAACCAAAACAATCCGTAAGATATCCCTTTCCAGCATTACATAATACATCTTATGGCTGGCTCAGTATTTTTATCAGGTTAGTGAACACATATATCTCAAATGCTGAAACCAGTTAATTCCATTCTGCACAGTGGATTGATATTCAACCCTGCTTTTAGTGTCTCTTTGACATGAGATTAGTCTTGTTTTCCTTCACCATCAATTTCCTTCTATTTAATGATTTCTATACCGCCTTTTTACTGTTTTCAGCTTCTTATATGCATTTATGTGGGGGGGAAATTTACCAACATTATTATATATATATTATATATATATATATATTATTATTATTATTATTATTATTCATAAATGAAACCTTTTCATATGGAACAATACAGGGGACACTGACTTGAAATTCACAAACATTTCACAAAGAACACACACACACACACAAGAATTAAGATAAGTAAAGTGAAATACAGAAAGAAGAGATTATACTTATATATAAATATAGATAAATAAATATAATAATGTTATAAAGTATATAAATTCTACAAAAGTAATATGTATCTCTAGTAAATATTTTCATGTTTTACTTGATTCGTCATTTGTTGTGATGATGTGATTTTAAAATGTCTTTTCTTACAGTCCAAATTGTGAGGGAATAATCACCCTAACTGAAAATGTTTTGATGTGTTTTTTTCCATTTGTTTAATGGTATTTTGCAGTCAGTGAATCTGGTTGCTCAAATTCGATAAAGGGGATGTAGGGATCAGGGTGAGATTCTTGAAAGATCTCTATTAAATATTTACAAGTTGTGAAAAAGTGATAAACAAGAGACCATCCATTATCTTGTGTTATCGTGATAGTTTGACATTATTGGAAACAAAATACCACCTGTTGATGCATTTCTATCAAAAGAGATAAATCCATGTAGACATTACACTGGAGAATTATTCTTTTCCAGAAAGGAAGTAAAATGACCTAAAACAGGTTGCAAGCTGACATTTGATCAGCTGACCAACAATTTGTCCAAAATACCTTTTTCTGCATTTCCTGAAACAAGAAATGTCCATCATAGATGAGAGCTCAAAAGTTATACCTAGAGTCCCTGTACCATGCTTCAGACCTATTCAGCATAATGTTCCATCAACTTTGAAGTATCAGAGGATTTCTGGGAGGGTTTGGAGTTAAATCATTGCTAATCAGAGTTCAGTTTTAAGGGGTCCCTAGGGTTTCATCTCCTCACTGACTACATCTCTCTCTCTCTCCAGTCCATGTCCTCTCTCTCAATAATACCATTCATTTCTCATAAGGGTGTGATGATACATCCACAAGTGTTGCAATCATTGGCATGTTTGTAACAATCTTGTTAAACCAGGCCAACAACTATATCACTTTTTACATTAAAAATAACAGTGATCTAAGAACACTGTTATGGCATTCCAGTACAAGTGTATAATCTTTGTACCACCTAAAGAAATCCAATGTGATGTTTACTGGTTTACCTGTTAAGGAGTTAAAGTATGTTCTAAACATATAACCAGAGTTAAGATTTTGATAAGTTTATAAATAAGTTTATTGTGATTTACTAATGTGTCTTGCAGCTAATTAAAATCATTTTAATTACTTCTGCACTCAGTGTTGTCTTATCAAAGTCTTAGAAAATGGATGTCAAGTTTAAAGAGCATTTTATAACTGCAACCTTTGAAATATTGACTAATCATTAAAATATTTTTGTCTTAGAAAGTGGCTTAAATTGTATATTTCAGCAACATTTTGCCACAGGGAGAATTTTAGTCTGTACTAATATTGCTATCAGATATGCCATTTTGGAACAGGCACTGTTTAGTAAGTTTTTGTGCTGGTGATTCCACTTAAAGATTTTTGTTGTGCATAAAAATCTATAGAATCTAGTAATATTTTGGAGACAGTCAGTCAGTAGTATTTTTTTAAGAAACAAAGGGAAGGATCCATCAGGACCTAATTACCCAGGCTATAAGTTTATCCAGAATGAGTGATAACATTAATGGTTTGAATCTTACTTAAGAATAGCTTTCTTAATAAACAACGTTCAGTGAGAAGGGAATCCTTGATTAATTGCTTAGCTCCAAATCTTGATGTTATCAATGCAGCCTTTTCTTTTTGAGGGTTGTAACTCTGCACCATCCTCTTTAGTAATGGTGGAATAAATTTGTCTGTTTAAAGAAGTTTTAAAGTACAGTGGTGCCAATTTGGTCCATCAGATGAGGCTGACTAATTAATCAAGTTTGCTCTTCAAGGAATTATTGTTTTTCACCAGCTGTATTCTAGTGAAATAGGAAACAGAGAAGCAGTTATGGTTTTTTTTGAACAATGCCCATTTTTCCATGTGTTGAATTTAGTTGTTTGTCAGTGGTAGGCTCTTCTGCATGTATAAAAACCATTTCTGTGGTAATTTGTCTTATATCTGATGACCTACCTTTAGAGGTATTCACCTTCTTAAAATCTTTGTTCAGAGGTCAAGTATCTTCTTTTGGGATCAGGATCTTATATATGTGTAATAACCAGGTGACTGACAAGCTTCAATGATAATGCTATATGACTCAGCCAGACCGTGTTTCCAATGTTAGAATTAGGAATATACTGATTGATAGATATGTCTATCTCAATAGGTAATATATAAAGTGCCTATATTTACATACCTTGGACTTGATAATAGCTGGAACATATGTTAATATAAGTCTAAGAGCAAACCAGAAACGTGGGTAAAGGTTTCAATTAGCTGGCAAAATATCATCGAAAACAAAGAACTCAAGAGCAGACCCCATGTTAAGTGTGGACGTTTAATTAGCCACTCCTGGCTGGTTATAGTCTTCAGTCAGTAACGAATGAAGCTTTTAATCCTGTGTCTGATATCAAACTATCTTCATATATAGAATCGTTGATATTTGGATTAGTAAACAGCAAATATGTAAACACAGTAAACGTATTGAAAATTTTAAAACAATAACTAATAATAATAATAATAATAAAATTTTAACAAAATAAATAGGTCATTCAGACTTAGTGTATACAGCCATACCTTACTCATGTGGGATGAAAACGACGATAATAAAAAGTCCATCAAACCCCATGATTAAAAATATTGACCTTTGACTTGTAGTAACTTACAAGAGTCTCAGATAAAAACATCAAATCGTAGTTACAGGCACAACTCTGGAGATCGAGAAATCTTGACCTTAAGCCCCGATATTTGAGTAAAGTATTTTTCAATTTTTCTAACTGTAATAAGTAACAAGCCCAGGGTTCAGCTCATTGTCTCCCGAAAGAATTAAAATTAACAACATAAAATCAGTATCAATATATACTAATAAATAAGACTCATAACGGTAATATACAATGCCAACAACAACAACAGTATTTACATTATTTACAAAAATTCTGTTGAGAATATAAAAGAACATCACCATACGTCATTGAAAAAAATGCCAGAAGCAACTGCTCAACATGGTGGGGCTAGCACACCTTGTAAGGCAAAAGAAATAGGCCAGGTTTGCAACAGCAACCGGGGGAGGACAGTCAGGATGGATTTAGAAATGAAACACTCAGAAGGAAAAGATTAGCTAAAAACAAAGGCACTTTCCTAATAATCCACAAAAAAAAATTTTGCTTTCAGATCAGCCTGTCCTACACATTTTTCGAAAAAACAGGACAATTAACATAAAAGAGGATATATGCTTCATTATACCCTCAGGCAAGGAAACTCAAACCCAAGACCATGGAAGCCCACAGTACAATGGCACAGTTCAAGCTTGAAGAACAAAGTTTGTATTCAGAGTAGCCTTGTCTTAAAATGCTTGCCTGCCAAAAAAAACTCCCAGAACCAACACTGGTTTGATTTCGGAGTGTCCTCCTCCTAAAAGAGTTGCCTGCCAAGGCTTAAGGGTCTTTTCTACCATAACTATAGGCAGGGCAATCACAATCTGAAATGAGTGTTAAGAAAAGCCACATTAACATGGCTACCCATGTTTGACTGTAGTGTGGAGGCTCCAAGACACCATGGGTTATTAAATAAACCCCATGTTTGACTGTAGTGTGGACAGACTCCAAGACACACCACTGTTATCTCTTCCCAACAGTAAGACACACAGGACCCATGATCATTCTTATAATTTTATTTATTTTTTCATGCGTCCCCCCTAAATTATGCTTTCAATGTTTATCACTATCTTTTTCCTATCTTTTATGTTTTTACAGTTTTCTTTACAAGTTACCAGCCTTTCAAGCTATTTTATTTTGACTTTATATCCTTGAAATAATATTAGTAATAATGTGGAAGTTACTATCAGGTTTCATTAGTGAAAGGCTATACAACTACCTAGAGGATACAAAAACCATCCCCCACCAACAGAAAGGCTGCAGAAGGAAGTGTAGGGGTACGAAAGACCAGCTCCTGACAGACAAAATGGTAATGAAGAGAAGGAGAACCAACTTAAATGGTAATGAAGAGAAGGAGAACCAACCTAAGCATGGCATGGATTGACTATAAGAAACCCTTTGACATGATACCACACACGTGGCTAATAGAATGCCTGATAATATATTGGACAGAGGAAAACACCATCAGCTTCCCTAAAAATACAATACACAACTGGAATACAGTACTCACAAGCTCTGGGATAAGATTAGCACAAGTTAACATCAGGAGAGGGATCTTTCAAGGTGACTTACTGTTCCCACTACTCTTTATAGTAGCCATGATTCCCATGACAAAAGTACTGCAGAAGATGGATGCTGGGTACCAACTCAAGAAAGAAGGCAACAGAATTAACCCTCTGATGTTCATGGACGACACCAAGCTGTATGGCAAGAGCATCAAGGAAATAGATACCCTAATCCAAACTATAAGGATTGTGTCTAGGGACGTCAGGATGGAGTTTGGAATAGAAAAATGCACCTTGGTCAACATGCAAAAAGGAGTGACAAGGACTGAAGGGACAAAGCTACAGGAAAGGAATAGCATCCAACACATAGATGAGACAGGATACAAATACCTGGGAATAATGGAAGGAGAGGATATAAAACACCAAGAGACGAAGGACATGATCAGGAAAGAATATATGGAGGGACTTAAGGTGATACTCAAGTCAAAACTCTACGCCAGAAACATGACAAAAGCCATAAACACATGGGCAGTACCAGTAATCAGATACAGAGCAGGAGTAGTGGAGTGGGCAAAGGCTGAACTCCGCAGTATAGACCAGAAAACTAGGAAACGTAACAATATGGTTATAAGATTAAAAATTAATGTTGCTGATTTTGCTTTGGGTTATTCGGGCTGGGTGCTAGCATGGGCTCTTGCTCACTGAGCAGCCTGTAAGTTAAGTAGATTCTGAGCAGAAATTGATCAATGAACATGAAGTCTCATTTGAATGGGGATTTCATAAGGGCAAATACCTACTGGACGGGGAACCTAGTGCCTCTTCTAGCCCAGGCCTGAAGAAAGCAGGAAGTAGGAAGGTTATACATGTCAGCAAGAACAAAAATAGAAAGGCAACTCTCAGAGTCTGGCAGTAGACGGAAAAGAAACAGTCGGTGAGCCGTCTCAGCTCAAGAGAATAACAGATTTCCACTGAGCAGATGTGAGAAGCTTAATTTGACAAGAGATGAAATCTTAATGGTGGAAATTCTTATACTCCTCTTTGATGGTCCAGATTAAGGAGGCCGCATGAAAGCACACACTCTCTTACACAAATGCAGGCAGTAGAATATATGTAGACTTGAACATAGAATTTAGGCCAAAGGCCAAGCGCTGGGACCTATGAGGCTATTCACGCTGAAACGGAAATTGACAGTAGAAAGGTTTGAAAGGTGTAATAGGAGAAAAACCTCGCAGCTGCACTACGAAACAGTTATTAGGAAAGGGTGGAACGTAAGATGGAAGAAGGAGAATATGAACGGAGGTAGAGTAAAGGGAATGAAAGGGGTTGCAGTAGAGGCGGAAGGAACTCAGCAAAGAACCTTAAGTAACACCTACAGTGTATGGCATGAGGTGCACTGACGGAATTAGCCCTCTACGGAAGAACCAACCAAACGAAACCGGTATCATGGGAACCGATGGCCCCACTTTGAAATAAATTCCATATGGAATTTTGGGGATTCCGCTTAGCCTTTTATTCATTTATTTAATTTGACAAATGAAATTTATGCAGAATTTATTCATACCTGTTTCCTTCCCATGAATACAAATGTAAAAATTATTCTCTAAACCCACTGCAATATTTTTTAAGGTAGTCACAAATATTGCTTTATGGAAACTTGTCGTAAATAACTATCAAAGTTAAGTATACCTTAGTTTTACCAGACCACTGAGCTGATTAACAGCTCTCCTAGGGCTGGCCCGAAGGATTAGACTTATTTTATGTGGCTAAGAACCAACTGGTTACTTAGCAACGGGACCTACAGCTTATTGTGAATCTGAACCATTTATAGCGAGAAATGAATTTCTATCACCAGAAATAAATTCCTCTAACTCTTCATCAGCCGGCCGGAGACTCGAACTCTGGCCTACCGAGTGATAGACCATAGCTCTACCGACTCTCCCAACGAAGAGCTTGTAAATAACTATCAAAGATGTTGGTCAAACGCA
>NC_089787.1:8294434-8304434 GCF_040412425.1 Macrobrachium rosenbergii
TTAAATAGTGGTGGCGTCACTTGACAATGTTAAAAGCCTTACCTTAATCAGATTCAGAAATTCAGAAGTATCACTTCAGAATGCTGGAATATCTCCCAGCGCTTCAATCGATTTTGTGTTTTCCACACTCAAAATCTCCAGCCTGTCATTGTGGTTCCTTATGCTTATTAGGATAGAGTGGGGGGGTGTCCAGCATCTTTAAACTGCTTGTTTGCTATCTCAAAGAACGTCAGAAACGTTCAAAACACACCAGAAAAAAATTTGGGTGGAATTTTGTAATAAAACCTGGGGTAATTTGGGGAACGAAATGCCTGTCCGTACCACGGGAGCCAACAGTGCCTGAATTCCAAAATCGCACTTGATTGGTGAAGCTTAGAATGGTCACACTAACGTTTCCAGGTGAAAATAATAAAATACGTTCGAAATACGTTACCCACCATTAACCACAAAAAGAAAAAATCGACCTGGAGCTCTACTCTCTGGGGCATCGAAACAAAACAAAAACTTTGAAAAAGTCCTAGTGAATAATAACATTCATTGCTGCCATAGATTCTAGATTGCTATTCGTGTAAAGCACGCTAAGATAACTTTCAAAACAAAGCAGAAAACTCTGACAACATGAATTGATACTAAAGTAAAAGACACCATCACATCTATGGGATATTGTTGCAAAATACTAAAGATACATTGGTGAAATAATCTACTGTTGAAATTTTATCAATTTGAGCTCTGGTCTTTTCAACCCATTTTTAGTTAATCAGCAGTTAAACAACACTTCTCCTTGTTAGCGAAAGTCAATGTTTTGGTTTAGGCACTCCTAAAATAGAAAATCACCACAAAAATAGAAAATAATACTTCAAGTCATCACTTACCGGCATCTGACAGTCCTGCGCCCGTATTTGCATTCTCCTTTTGTTGACGATTTTGTAGCTGGGGGTTCTGGTTTCTTTTGTTTTATTTCCTGTTATATATATATATATATATATATATATATATATATATATATATATATATATATATATATATATATATATATATATATATATAATGTATATGATTTTGTTATTATAATTGTACATAGGTTTTTGCAAGTGATTAGTGTAATTTGTCAAATATATTTTGATTAGAGTATCAATAATTAATACACTAATCAAGAATCTTTACAGCTTACACCAAACACTTACAAAACCAACAATTTTACCAACCCTTTGTTACTGCTGCTTCTCACTTATTTTACAACATTCACTCTTCTGGCGCTCTATTGTTATCTAGAACTACGCAAGAGCATCCAACGGTAAGCGTGCCTTCGCCTTCAAAATATTACACTGGGGAAAGAACAACTTGCAACATCCTGAGTGTGTGACTATCTCATTCGACGGTTGAAGTTCTTACGGCAGAATTATACACTAGTCATGTTTGTGTTACATTTGGTAACACTTTCAGACTCTGTGATCTCTTTTCGACGTCGGTGGGGATCAGCACTTCAGCCAAGGACCTTTAAGGGGTCATCTTTGATAAGTAAAACGTGAAAAGGCTTAGGAGAATTTTATAAATTATATATCGACGGTTAGCCCAGAATATGCGAGAGTTTCCCTTGTGGTAGAGCGACTCCCCGCAAGGTGTCGGAAACCTTCGACTTCTGCTTTGTATTCTGAATAACTGTCTTCACTTTGCTCGTCTTTATCACTGTCATCTGGATATGCTTGACTATCACTGTCATTCGGAATACATCATTATCAATGACATCTGGATATAGCCTACTTGACTCACTGTCATTTGGATATACCTCACCATCACTGAATATACTTGAGTATCACTGTCATTTGGATATGCTAAACTATTAACGTCATTTGGATATACTTCACTATTTCTGTCATTTGGATATACTTCACTATTTCTGTCATTTGGGTATAACTCACTATCACTGGATATATTTAATTATCACTGTCATTGGGATATACTTCACTATCGCTGTCATCTGGATACACTCGAGTATCACTGTCATTTGATATACTTCACTGTTTCTGTCATTTGATATAACTCACTATCACTGAATATGCTTATCACTGTCATTTGCTATACATCATCATCAATGACATCTAGATATACTTGACTCACTGTCATTTGATATAGCTTATTCATCACTAGATATACTTGAGTATCAATGTCATTTGATATACGTCACTATTACTGTTATTTGGAAATACTTCCACTATTTCTGTCATTAGGATATAACTCACTATCACTGGATATACTTTATCACAGTCATTTGGTTATACTTCACTATCACTGTCATCTGATAGATCTATATCACTTCACTATTTCTGTCATTTGATATATATAACTCACTATCACTGAATATACTTATCACTGTCATTTGATATACTTCACTATCACTGTCATCTGAATCCAGTATAGTAAGTTCTGATGACAGTGATAGTGAACACATCCAAATTTGTCATTTGGATATAGGACTCACTCTTATTATCACTCTCATCTGATATACCTAGGTATCACGCTGTCATTTGGTTATACTTAACATCACTGTCGTCTGTTTATACTTCTGAATATCGCTGTTATTTGATAGAACCTCGAGACGTTTCATTGTCATCTGATATACTTCACTATCACCGTCTCCTCTCTGATCATTTAAGCCTCACGATCAAGATAACGAGAGACAGGGAGCGTTTAGCAATAACTCATTCTCACGCAATCACATACACTGAGATAGGACGCTTTGTGTCTGTGCCTTAACAGGTGGTGAAGGTTACTTAGACACTCGGTTCCATAACAATATTATGGACCACAGAAGACATCTGAAAAGCGTGAGAATAAGAAAAAATATATAAGCAAGTCTTTGTGATTTTCAAAAACGGATTGTAAAGTCCGTGTGACGTCACACATGACCCTAAAAAGAACCTGAAGGTACCAACTAGTTATTTTGTGAAGGAAATAGGAGGCTGCACAAAGTCCACTTTACAAAATAGATTCTTTTATGTTTTCCAACGGTACTTTGTTTTCTAAAAAGTTTTCTTTAGGAGATATATAGTGACAACTATTGTTCTTAAAACTACTAGTTACATCACTTAACAATGTTCTGCTGGTTTATGGTTTATACTTTATTTCACAGTTTTCTCTCGATAATATATATATATATATATATATATATATATATATATATATATATATATATATATATATATATATATATATATATATATCTAGATAGATAGATAGATAGATAATAAATAAACATGTAATCAGGATGTTTTGTAAAAGGAGAAAGCTGACTGGTAAATGACAGACAGACAGAAGTAAATGTCAGATGAAATACTTATCAAAGCAACATGAATATTTAAACCCTGTAAACCCTTTCAAACAAAGGCAATAAGCAATAAATAAATATCATTACTGCATATATGAAATGCTGATTGCATGCTGGATAACTGTCCGGTCATTTGCGTCCCACGATATGTATATTTCATACCCATGCCAATATAGTGAGTACGAGAACCAACGAGACTCAATGGGAAAAAATGTCGTCCAGCCATGATGATTTTTCATGAACAGAAATGACCTCTGTTTCACCTTTGGGGAGAAAATCCATATTTAAGAGAAGTTTGTGACCTCGGTTTAAGACGAAGGAATAACGAAGATAAAACATTCGGTTCGAAAATGATATATTTCTCTCCATTCGCTTCATTTCCGGTAAGTCATGAAGTAGCAGGCATAGATCGCAGCTTGCTTCCCGAAGTCATCGCATACTTTGATGTTACATATATCAGCCAAGCAAGAAGCAAAATTGGGAACAGGATCGCAGCAACCAAAATTTTCCGCTGCGTCTTGGAATGTTGGTAATCGAACAATACACGACATGCCTAGAGCTAATAATAGTTCAGAGTGGTAGCATAATGCCATCCAAAATTTAATTACTTGTCAACACCCTTCTGTTTTGGAACCTGATTCATGCATAGAAGAAACAAATAAAAAATGCGCCGAAGTTTCTTGGCGTAATCGAGTTTTCTTGTACATCCGCTACAGCGTATAATCAAGGCCACTGAAAACAGATTCCTTTCGGTGATCTTGGTATAATGCTAAATGAGCCTCGGCCCATGAAACCTTACAATAACCACGACCCGGTGGTGGCCTGTGTTGTTGCCAGTTTAGTTTAGCCCTTTTGCATCTTTTCCTCTTAGCAACGTCAATTTAGGCAGCCGTGCATGAAATTCTGTGGAGGCACGTGCCCTCCACTCAGCAACTCCTCTGAACCTATTTAAAGGTGTTCTCTGCTCTGCATGCAAGGAGAAGCTGTCTACAATTAAGTCCCTCTCTCGCCTGACAACTCTCCTGAAGTTGGGTCTGTCAGCTAATCGCTATTTAGAAAATTGTGGAATGCTTCCAAGTCTGGTGTGATTAGTGAGGTTCATTGCATTCAGTTTTTCTATGCGGATATCATGTCAATGAACCTTATTGTAAGCGAAGTTTATTTTATATATATACTGACTTGTTCACTCACCGTTTTATAGTCAACATTATATTGTTCATGGTTTGAGTAGATATATCTAATAATATTATTTTTCTTATTCTTAAGGGGATTAAACATGATCATATGTTTATACTAGTATATATATATATATATATATATATATATATATATATATATATATATATATATATATATATATATATATATATGTGTGTGTGTGTACGTTTTATACATACATACATACACATAAAACATGCATACATACATACTTTGTATGTATGTATGTATACTGTATTTGTATATATTTGGAACATTTTATGAGACACTTTCATATCAAGTAAAATTCAGTTCTATATGAACCATACCTTAGTAAAACAATACAGAAAAAAAGATAACCAAAGTTCACTGAAATTTGTATGATTAAAATTATGACTAAGAAGAACTAGCAACAATTAGCAACCTTACTAATTTATTGTGTATTGCTCAAAGGTTCAGAGTGATGTCCGCATGCAAGATGAAAGTCTGATGTATTAATTGCTTGTCTGATTAATTTACAAATACTGTGGGCTCATTCAGTGTGAATATGAGTTTTATTTAATTATAAAGATTCCTGTTCATTCACTCATTAATTCACTATTTAAGGTATAGTCATTCATTTATTCGTTCACTATTTAAAGTACATTCAGTTATTCACTATTTAAGGTACGTACACTCATTCATTCATTCATTCACTACTTAAGGTACATTAATTCATTCATTCACTATTTAAGGAATATTCAATCAATCATTTATTCACTCTTTAATTTAATTCACGATTCCTCTCTTTCCATCACAGCCAAAAATGACAGGAAAAATGCAGGCATCCACCAGAGACCTTCCATCAAATGTATAATCTCTGTCAGTTAACCTAAAGGAGGTTATTTTTCGTGACTGAATCTGATAGGAATTTGGCCGCACACAACGGGAAGAAGAGCTTGCATGAATCAAAAACGATTTTAATGAACTAAAATTTTGACATAATATACGTTTCAAATTCAGATTTGTCTGATTCTGTATATCAGAAAAATTATTAAAACTGCAATTTAGACGTGAGTTCTCTATTTTTAAGAGGTTATCTATATTCCCCGTTCGGTATATACCCGGGAACAACTAAAATGACAAAAAAATCTAATAAGTAATTCTCATACAAAGGAGACTTTGTTCTTCCATCGGATCTCATTAGGGCCTTTTGAATAATCCCCCCCCCACCACCTTCACTTTATGTCCATTACGAGATATCCCCTGTGTAATAGACCTCACTATGTTTAATGCACATACAAACATGAAAGACAGATACAGTGAATAAATGATTACGTACTTTATGAAAACCATCATCTGGCAATTTGGTGGCAAGATTATAATATCTGTTTTTTTTTCAAAACGTTACCATTCTAATGTAAAAGGGAGCCATTATCATATTCCTGTTCAACATCGCCAACTGGATTACCCAAAATACACATAGTTTCATTAAGTGTATGTACACTCGGCAAGAAAAGTGAGGATACAGTTTTCATTAGATTTCGTTCATCGAATTTTAATTTTTCTCTTACAGAAAACACAATCTGTAAATTCACTCTAGAATATGAAAATACAATGAAAATTATATCATATATATTAAATCTAAACAAAAACGTTCAGATACTTAAAACTACCATGGATGTCCGAAGTAATCAGAATTTCTCAGATGAATTTGTTCATAGAGATTTAAAAGATAGTGTATGGATATCTCGGTATAGTACTGTTTATCAGAACGGCAACATTTACTCGTTTTCCGTTATGAACAGGCTTATTATTGCATCATCATACGAGGTAATGATAATTTATTTAATTTTACTACATCAGTATTTATATTTCATTGTGTTAAAGGTCAGCTGGAATTAATGGCAGTAAATGATGTGACAGCTAGGTAGGTTGATTTTTATAGTTATCCTAAGAAGGTAATAACTTCAGACTTAATGTGTAATAGACTCTCTCTCTCTCTCTCAACATTCCCTGACGTATAAAATACTCATAAAAGAGAATATAATTTATGTTCATGCTTAGCAGCAGGAAAGTCAAAATAATGAAGCAGGAGCGCGTGAGAGCCTCTGGGAAAACCTCATTCCAACTTGTTAACGACCCTAAACCTTCCCTCAGAAGAGCAAAGAGCTTTCCGAGCACGTAAGCTGCTGCTCTGATGGATGATTAGCGTCCTATTTAAGAGAAGGAGAAGGAGACTTTACCAGGAAGGGGAAGCAAATAATTGATATTGTTCCACCTGAAAGATGCAAAAGGAACGTCGGTGTGATTTTGTGCTGCTCTCAAGAACTCAGTCACTCTTTGCCCATTTGCTTGAACCAAGGAGGTTACCCCGTAGGGAGGTAGTGCCGTCAGTGCGCCTCACGGGGTACACTGTAGGCATTACTAAAGGTTCTTTGCAGCGTCCCTTCCATGGCCCCTAGCTGCAGCCCCTTTCATTCCTATTACTGTACCTCCGTTCATATTCTCTTTCTTTCATCTTACTTTCCACCCTCGCCTATCAATTATTTCATAGTGCAACTGCTTTGAGGTTTTCCTCCTGTTACACCTTGCAAACTTACCTACTCTCAATTTCCTTTCCAGCGCTGAATGACCTCATAGGTCTCAGTGCTTGGCCTTCGGATTCCACAATAAGCTGTAGGTCCCGTTGCTAGGTAACCAATTGGTTCTTTCATGTAAAAATAAAATCTAATCCTTCAGGCCAGCCCTAGGAGAGCTGTTAATCAGCTCAGTGGTCTGGTTAAACTAAGATGTATATATATATTTTTTTGGCCTGAACGCGATAGTCCATTCCAAAGAGCTTGTCTGTGTTAGGGAGGAGGGCTAAATTACCGAATACAGGGCGTTTTTCGTGACACACTGTAGAAGCCACTAAGGAACTTAGCAGCATCCTTACGGCCTTATGGCATGGCTCTTCGGTGGCTTATCACTTAGCTGTCCAATTTCTTTACCTTTTCCAGATTTAATTTCTCATTTAGGAATAAATCCTATGAGGAATATCAATAATAATAATAATAATAATAATAATAATAATAATAATAATAATAATAATAATAATTTTTCATCTCTTCTACCTCTCTATTAAATATTACATAATTATCTCCTATCACCTTTTGTCACTTCTTTCGAATGAACACCATAATTTCTTTGGAAGCTTGAATCTTAAGTCAATGGCCCCTGTGGGCTTGTTCCATATGAATGGGATTCATCTTCTGAATAATAATAATAATTCAGACAGATTTACAGGTATGCAATAATCCCCATAAATAGGAAACAAAAGTAAAACGAAATCTTGTGCATTTGGACTCTCATTTCTGTGAGTTTTCAGTAGATTCAGAAGAGAAATTCATTTCATCTGCAGATGAGAACAGGCTCTATATAATTTACAAATCTCCATCCATAACTTTCATTCCCTTTAGCCTCTGGAGAAGTTGCAGATTATTTTGGTATTTCTTAAAATTATTCACTTTTGGGTTGTTCTTTATGAATATGCATAGATAGAACAACAACAACAATAATTATAATAGTAATAATAATTTCATAGTACATTTACAGAAGTATCAGATTCAATATTTTGCTTTTACCTATTGTAAGGAATATCATAATGATCGATTAGAATGTAAATATAGATACATATGTTTGTGTACATACAAATATATATATATATATATATATATATATATATATATATATATATATATATATATATATATATATATATATATATATATATATACATATATATATTATATATATATATATATATATATATATATATATATATATATATATATATATATATATATATATATATATATATATATATATATATATATATATATATATATATATATATATATATAATGATTCTAGTCACTTTAACTCATGATTCGTTTATCACACACACAAATATATATATATATATATATATATATATATATATATATATATATATATATATATATATATATATATATATATATATACATATACAGTATATATATATATATATACTGTATATACATACAGAATTTGATAAGTCATGCAACACAGTAAAGATTATTTATAATCTTTGGTAAGGAATTCTTTTTTCTAAATTGTTGGTATTTGAGAAATCCCTACTTTGAATGTTGTAGGGTGGCTCAGTCATAATCTATAAAAAAAACTGTTGGTCAAATGATCACAATGTACGTGAAGAATATTCGTACATAAACCCCGCAGGCAATTTCTGCCAACTGTGTACAAAAATAAGCCCCATCCCTCGACCTGCTGTGTTTCATGATATATGTTTAAGTAAATCCCGCTTATTTTGTGTCACGTATTTCCATTAAGGACAAACCCACGACAGTAAGAAAGACAGGAGCAAAATAAAATGCTTGACCAACATCGTATTTCGGGAGGAAATGCACAAACAAGGAGCCTCCATTTGGGGAGTAAATTCTGCTCGTGCGAAAGGTCTCTTGAAACGGGAGTGTTTTTGGCGTTGTTCAGCCCCGTGAAATATTTTACCTGGGAATGAAAAAAGGAAGTTTTGCACCTGGGGCTTGTTGAAAGAGAGAGAGAGAGAGAGAGAGAGAGAGAGAGAGAGAGAGAGAGAGAGAGAGAGAGAGAGCATATCAATGATCTGTTAGGTCTGAAATTCTTTGAGATTATTTCATTTATAGAATAAAGAGGTAATTTGACATTTACTTGTTATAGAAATGTTAGTGTACTAATTTATGAATTACGATTTATGGTTGAACATTCCTGCAGAATAAAGAGGAGGGATTATGAATTACAAATATCCCAAAATTAGATTCACTTTACATAAAATTATATCTATCTATCTGTCAGTGTTACTTCGATAAATCTCAAATGCAAAATTATATATCAGTCTTTCTATCTCCCTTCTACTAGCCTAAGGGACAAACTCATCACTATTATTATCTAATTGTCTAACTACCAACTTTATCTCGACGGGCCTGGGCTACAAATCATCATCCTTTTTTTTCCCCCTCTGTCTTACCGTAGCCTTTCCTCAGGCGCAAAAGTCTAGGGTACACTCTCTATTCTTTCATTTTATACACATGGACCTTTACTGTCCAAAAAACACATTTGATTAATTTTACGTTTGTTCTTCTGGTTTTCAATATAAAATTGCAAAATCTGCAGTTATTCATTCTGATTATGTAAATCAACTCGCCATATCGCAGTTTGTCACAATCGTATTTTGTTTTTTACTGGTTGTCTAATTTATAAAATACAAACTTACAGTGTTGAAAGAACTTAACAAATTGTCTCCACTCCCGAAGACATACTGTTCAAGTGACGCTTACCATGGAATTTTGTATTCTAATGCTGGTGTTTTTATAGGTATTTCATGAACCATGCTTCTTGCTCTTTATTCAAATTTTCGTTTTGACGACTATTTTCTTTTAGATTTATGAAAACAAAATGTTAGAGCATTGTGGGAAAACT
>NC_089787.1:8309434-8331934 GCF_040412425.1 Macrobrachium rosenbergii
GGTGGTGCGATGGTGCTGCCGCCGTGTGGAGAGCAGGATCAGCTAGCAATGAACGGCAGCGCACTCAGACTGATCGATAGCAATGGTATAGCCATTAGTGTCAGAATAGGAAAACTTTCAGCAACTTTGTATTCTCAGTCAGCCAGGCTAATGAAGGTTATTTTTGCCTGTACCCTGTACACCATCACCTGCACAACTATCTGAAACACAAGCGGTATCCCCATGGTCGGATGATTCAGTCATGAGTAATTTGTGAACAAAACACTGAAGTGACAACACAAATGTTATCATTGGAAGTATTCATAATCTTAGCGATATAGGAAAGGAAATATAGCTTTTTATTGCAGTACAGTTTCATTGAAATACAGTTTAATAAACTCACTAAAAATAATTGTATTATTTACACCTTAATGTCATGGCAAGTCTCTCCTCAGCTGGAATGCTCTTCCTTAGGTGTGTACTGTCTTTGCGAATGTGGGGGCCAATTATGGCCAAGAGTTCGTTGAAACTTTCCTGGGTCATCCTAAAGTAGTCAAAAAATTTATCATCATCTGCTCTTAAGTCACTCATTATCATGTAAAACTGTCCGTGGGTCAATCTCGAAGCAGTAATTGGGTGCATCGATAGCGCTCTCCGACTGAGATGTAGTGATATCGGTGTGGCGACCACATGTGGTCGCCACATGTGGTCGCAACTTGTGGCTCTAAAAAGTGGCTAGTGTGCTCTGGCCCGCCACTTTGCGCGGCCACTTGTGGTGCCACAGAGTGGCTAGTGTGCTCAGGGCCTAAGTCACTGACTAGTATTCAACCTGTTTGTGATATGTATGCAATAAGTTCTCGACATGTGTTGCGGCATGTTTATATGCAGCGAGGACAGACACACCCTGAGGAGACGGGGTTGTCTTAGTCATCCAGGCTGTGTGTTCTCACTAACGTGCGAATCCAAAAAGACCAATTGTAGACAGTGAACTGAACTGAACTGAAAATAGAATCTAGGCTAAAGGCCAAACACTGGGACCTAAGAGGTCATTCATCGCTGAAACGGAAATTGACAGTTAAAGACTTGAAAGGCGCAACAGGAGGAAAACCACGCATTTGCACTATGAATCAATTGTTAGGAGAGGGTGGAAAGTAAGATGGAAGAAGAGAATATGAAAGGAGGTACAGTAAAAAGAACGAAAGGGGTTGCAGCTAAGGACCGAAGGCATAAAGCTGCACAGAACCTTAAGTAAAGCCTACAGTGCACCGCATGAGGTGCACTGACGGCACTGTCCCCTTATGTACCGCTGTCCCACTCTACTGTCCCACGGTGCCTCCCGTTCATCAATCAGCTTTGGGAAGGTTTCCTCAGGATATTATAATCTGTATAATTGTGGCGCTTTGCTTGTTATGTAACATAATCCTCAGTGTCATATATGTCATTAAGCATCTTTTAAGACGTTCTCTCAGAGTATAATCTGCATGCTTGTGGCATCGTTGCTTTGTCAATAAACATAAACATGGTGCCAAGGAGCCAGTGCTTAGAGCTCCCTTGTGTTACCCCTCTGATTTTATGCAATTATAACTAATTAAATTAGACACTGATTTTCTCTCAGAGTCCTAAACTGAACTTAAATGATATGATTACCCTCTTTTTCTACGCGTGTCAATAAACTACAGTCGTGCTGTTGCAACAAGGTAAGTAAAAATCCACCTCCCATCGACATACGTAGAAATATGTATATATATATATATATACATATATATATATATATATATATATATATATATATATATATATATATATATATATATATATATATATATATATATATATATATATATATATATATATATATATATATATAATCTAACAATGTCAAAAAACAAAAAAATTCAATAAAAACTTTCATTTTCCATGACAGGACAATATACATATTTTACGGTCACCGCGTGTAAATTATCGTGACATTTGCTCATATTTGGACCTGCCTTCGACCCAAGGGCCAAGTTCTGTTCCCACTGACTTTCAGTATATGATTATGAAGTATGAAAGCAGCCTATAAAAAAGCTTCAGGATAGAACATTACTACCCCGGGGTCAGGATTTATATAAGTGCATTTCATTCACCGAGTACAGAAGAAAGTAAAAAATACTCTGGAAAAATAAATGAAATTTTAACTGGTACAACAACAACAACAACAACAATAATAATAATAATAATAATAATTTATTAATGATAATAATAATAATAATAATAATAATAATAATAATAATAATAATAATAATTATTATTATTATTATTATTAATGTATTATTATTATTATTATTATTATTATTATTATTATTATTATTATTATTATAGTTGCTGTATTCAAACAATGGTAGCAAGTGATTTGATTTGTGTTAGTGAATGCCATTCACACTTAGACATTGTCAAAAATTAAGTCTAATGAGAGCAGTCAGTGCGAAGGAACTGAGAATAAATGCCAGGGTAAGACAAGTAATGATAATAAAGTTGCTAATAAAAATACTGAAAAACAAGAACTGAAAGAAAATAGCATTGGGGATCCAGACTATCCTAAAGGACAGCTTCCTGATGTTGCTGGTGCCTTTCAAACTATACTTTTTAGTCTTCTGTAAAAGAAAACCGTTGAGATGGGTATTCGTCTGTCCGTCCGCACTTTTTCTGTCCACCCTCAGATCTTAAAAGCTACTGAGGCTAGAGGGCTGCAATTTGGTATGTTGATCTTCCACCCTCCAATCATCAAACATACCAAATTGCAGCCCTCTAGCCCTCAGTAGTTTTTATTTTATTTAAGGTTAAAGTTGACCATGATCGTACGTCTGGCACCACTATAGGTGCCAACAACGCAGGCCACCACCGGGTCGTGGCTGAAAGTTTCATGGGCCGCGGTTGGTAGTTTCATGGGCCGTGGCTAAGAGTTTGATACAGCATTCATTATACTCTGTACAGAAAACTCGATTGCGCCGAAGAAACTTCAGTGCATTTTACTTGTTTGATGAGGTTAGCTCTCAGCGAAATCACTGAGCTTGTCCGAGTTTATAAAAGCTTTGAAGATGTGGTCGATGTTTATAATCGATCTCAGCGACAGATGAGAATTGTATCAGGAAAACCGATTTTCACTCTCAGGTCATCCTATGAAGAGAAGCAAAAAACGATATTTCCATCGGTTTCTTTCTTCTCGTGTAAACACTAAAATCTAGAATCCTTTAAATGTGGAGCTGAATGTTATGTGACAACATAGCTTTCTTTTCTCAGGGTAAACCCCTGAGAAAAGTCATATTTATTACAACATCCCCCATACGGGAAAAGAATCTGAATGCCTTTCCCGTACAGAAATCCAAAAGTAACGCCTTAACCACAAAAGTAAGATTTGAGAACATTGAACGCCTAATCTCTTTACTGGGACTCCATTGCTTTAAAATATGAACAGGAAATCTGAGCAGATTTCTTTTGCTTTCGTGAAGAAGAATGATCTTGCAGCTGATCTTTTAGGAAATTATCCTAAATTGAAAGGTCGTGATTTCTACTTCCGGGAATCCAGAAGGAATATGATCTAACCACCCATTAAGTATGGAGCTTGAACTGTAAAAAAAAAAAAAAAAAAAAAAAAAACTGGTCTTATAAGACAGCTAAGGATTTCTCAGTTATAAAACAGCGTGAAATTCTCTTTGGTTTTTATTAGTTTTGTTCAATCAAAATTCAATCAGTCACCTTCCGGTAATTTATTATTATCTTTATCATTATTAAGACAAATCTTATGTCCATGATCAATGTGTTTATTGCGGGAAATGTAAGCGTTAATTAGTGCTATATTATCAATCTATTTAATCCTTAATATGTAAAGTTTTATGATAATTTTTTTCGACAAAGTTTTAAAAATATGAAATATTTTCGAAGGGAAAAATATTATGACCGGAAAACTTGAATGGGTAAAAAGGGGAATAAGCAGGACATGAAGCGTTTGCCTGACTGAAAATAGACAGAGAGATAACTCAGATTGTGTGAGGACAATCTCTCTGCAGCATTTTGCTTCGTCATTTTCTCTGGAATGTCGACACAGCCGCTCACAATAGAGAAAAACTAATTGCTTGTGCCCTACATTTTAATGCTCATTCACGATTCGTTGTTTTATAATTACAGATATACACACTCACACCATATATATATATATATATATATATATATATATATATATATATATATATATATATATATATATATATATATATATATATATATATATATATATATATATATATATATATATATACACACACATATATATATATATATATATATATATATATATATATATATATATATATATATATATATATATATATATATATACATTATATATATGTATATATATACATACATATATGTGTGCATCTAGGAAACAAATACTTAAAAGTAGCCTTGATGATTTATTTGTGAACTTTGTTTTTATGTAAGAAACCCGACAGAGAGAGAGAGAGAGAGAGAGAGAGAGAGAGAGAGGGAATCTGCATTCACTTGAGGTGTTTCCATTGGGTAGTTTCCTCCGCCCCCCAAACGAAGTTGTTGAATTCATTAAACGATTTCAAGATCTCTCTCTCTCTCTCTCTCTCTCTCTCTCTCTCTCTCTCTCTCTCTCTCTCTCTCTAACGTTATTCTATCATATCTCAGCCATGGACTCAGCAAAAGAACGGAGATTGATTTTCTTCGTTTTCATGACGGACTTTGCATCATTTCCCAATAGAGTCTTCCTTATATACTCGTATGTAGCTATACGTACAAGGGAGTATTTGAACAGTTAAGTTCAGTAAGGGGGAGAAAATGAAAATCACTCTCATGAAAATCTTTTTAACGGAGCAGTGAAGAAAGAACCTTAGTGCAGAAACCTTCCACAACATCTGTTTTTTCTTATAATCACGCTAAATGCCTGTCAGCATCTTGTTGAGCTCTTCCACAACTATGCCAAGTACTCTGATGTTTACCAGATATCAAGACTTCATCCCCGCGCCTCTTCTACACCAGGTAGGAGAGCCTATGCTTCCAGCTGCATCGTGGCAGCTCAGTGGTACTAGGTAACTAGGGCGATTTTCCACTAAAGCAAAGGCCGGACTGCTAAGTCTTCAGCAGCCACTTGCACAGATCCCCAGGACCTATTTACCAAAGTTCATTCTTTGAGACTGTGTGACATGGCATGAGATGTGCCTGGCTTTTATTGATCATCAACGGCCCTTCATAATAATGAAAGTGGCGACAGTTTTCTGTTTGGTAGTCGATTCTTCTTATCTGTTTTACCGCCGGTAATGAATAGATATTTTTCCAAGTAAATTTTACTTATTACATACGTTCAAAAGCATTAGATAAAACACTTCAATTCCTATAAAGAGAATCCACACACTCATATATATACATACATATATATATATATATATATATATATATATATATATATATATATATATATATATATATATATATATATATATATATATACACTGTATGTATATGTATGTATGTGTATATATATATATATATATATATATATATATATATATATATATATATACATATATATCAAGAGGAACAAATTATCTTCTTCATATATATATATATATATATATATATATATATATATATATATATATATATATAAGCATTAAGCTACAAACGTCCTTTAATATCCAATTCACTCTACCTCAGGAATAATATATTTTCATATATGTTGCGAAGGGAAATTTTGTAGTTGATAATAAGTTCGTCGTCTCGTGGGCTCAAACCACGGATGGCAAGAACTCAGGACTACAGTGACGCGAATTTTAACCACGCGGCCAACAAGAGGTGGGCTGATATCGATTCTAAATACAAATACCTGAGTTCGACGGGGATTTGTAGGTGAGAGTCGGTATCAACTTATACCTCACTTGTTGGTCGTGTTGTTAAATTCGCGTCACTAGTCCTGGTTCTTGTCTTCCATGGTTCGAGCCCACAAGACAACGAACTTATTATCAACTAAAATCCCCTTCGTAGCATGGCATATATAAAAATATATTATTCCCGAGTAGAGTGAATTGGATATAAAGACGTTTGTAACAAACATCTTGTATATGAATCATGGTGATGCGATAAAAATTTATTCATAATATGGCTGTGTGCGACAAACACACTACATGGTTAGCATGGCAGAGGTGGGTTGATATCGATTCTAAGTACAAATACCTGAGTTCGACGGGGATTTGTAGGTGAGTCGGTATCAACTTATACCTCACTTGTTGGCCGTGTGGTTAAAATTAGCGTCACTGTAGTCTTGAGTTCTTGTCTTCAGTGGTTCGAGCCCACGAGATGAAGAACTTATTATCAACTAAAAAATTCCCCTTCGGGTAACATATATGAAAATATAGTATTCCCGAGGTAGAGCGAATTGGATATTAAAGGACGTTTATAGCTTAATGCTTGTATATGAATCACGGTGATGTGATAAAAATTCATTTATAATATGGCTTCGTGCGACAAATGCACTACATGGTTACCATGGCAGAGGTGGGTTGATATTGATTCTAAGTACAAATACCTGAGTTCGAAGGGGATATGTAGGTGAGAGTTGGTATCAACTTATACCTCACTTGCTGGCCATGTGGTTAAAATTCGCGTCCCTGTAGTCCTGAGTTCTTGTCTTCCATGGTTCGAGACGACGAACTTATTATCAACTAAAAAATTCCCCTTCGGGTAACATATGAAAATATATTATTCCCGAGGTAGAGTGAATTGGATATTAAAGGACGTTTGTAGCTTAATGCTTGTAAATTATATGAATCACGGTGATGAGATAAAATTCATTCATATATATATATATATATATATATATATATATATATATATATATATATATATATATATATATATATATATATATATATATATATGTATATGAAAGGAACTAATTATCTTCTTCCCAGCTTGTTCCCATTTTTATATGGGGTCGCCGTGATGCCTTCTTTTGAAGGACTCTGATTTGGCTTTTGGGGTAGAATTTGTAGTCCCGATCGGCTGCCCTGTTTCATTTAGAGACTTTCAACAAGATGGAAATCAAATTTACTTATAGGGGTGAACTTAGTTATAAGCAGAATTCGTGAAGAGGTCAAAAGCGCGCTTTCAAAAACCGAATCTACGTCATTCTTCTCTCTTAAATCTACGTCATTCTTCTCTCTTGATCACGATAAAGGTTTCCCTTCGGTGAAAAGAATCTTTTTAAGCTGTGAACTCTACTCTTTGGCTAAACTGGATTTTTTCTGAGGCAAAAACAGTCTTCCTTTTCTATTCACAAGTGAAAACACCCAGCGCCTCTGCTGCAGACTTTCACTAAAGGAAGTTCCTGCTCAGGGTCAGCCGCCGGGTCTCTGCATTTTCACTTTTGGAAAAAATCTCTTAGAAGCATTCGGGATTTCAGGGAACACAGAAGGCGCTAAAATTGGATTGTTGTTCCAAAGGGATTTTCTTTTCCCCAGTGTGACTCACTTCAGCCGCTCTCTTCGTCCTCCTTATCAAGTTATGCAAGGAATCTTGAAGACTTTCTTGTTGAGAGAGAGAGAGAGAGAGAGAGAGAGAGAGAGAGAGAGAGATTATCAAAGCTACTTCGCTCATTTAGACTGTAGCGAAGGCGCGAGTAAGAGTCGGCGGCTGCAAACTTACTAATTTATTCAGATTGTTGTTTTTGATTAAGCCGGCTTTATGCCAGCACGGGCTCTTGCTCATAGAGCAGCCAGTAATTATGTATTATTCAGACGACAAGCAGACAGGTCAATAACCCTTGCGAGCGGAAATGTAGCGCCTGACACCAGGCGAAGGAAAACAGAGGTCACCACACAATCATTTGTGTTTGTTGACAGATGAATATATACACATACATTGATATACATGGCATGACTGAAGCGATGGTTCATATGGCTGAAATGCTGACATTGAAATGCGCACGGTGATAATAATACATTTGATCTGACAATAATATGAAGGAAGAAATGTGTATAAAAGATGCGTGACATATGCTGTGCTTCCTGTGGCCGTACGCTTTGCGCGCAGAGATGTTGTTAGGAGGAGATTAGCGAGCCAGGTGAGATGACGGTGTGAGTGTGGGGTCCACGTGGAACCCTATAAGATATTTGGAATTACATGAAAATAGCACGTTGTATTTCTTTATGATTCTAATAAATAACGATCACAATCGCAGTTATTACAATCCAGAACGATGCCTGCAGGTCAACGCTTGACTTTGTCTTAAGTAATTGTTGATGTTCTTGGCATTGCAAGTATGAACTCTGAAATTGAACTCCTAAAGGATTTCATTCTCAGATTGACAATGACGGTGTATTGCTATGATGTATAATATTTTAGGCATGACTTGTTTACCTGCCAGCCTAGCTGCGATCATTTCAGTTACTTAATGAATAGGAATATGTGCTAGAGTTGTTGGTAATTACAAACGTATTCTCGAATGTTTTCTTTCGAGCTCCAGCATAACCCATAAACAAAATTCTGGATGAAATGCTTTCATATGAATGTTTATATAAAAATTCTGGTAAGATTAATTGTTTTCCGCAGAAGCAACCAAGCGCCGCGCTGTGCCGTTACTCCTCTACATAGCTTGCCAGGAAGTTTCAGTATGAGCGTCGATCTCGTAAGAAATACATAGACAGCTTGTGGTCGGAGAGGGAAGGCCCACACATCTTGAGGTCATTTGAAATATGTGTAGAAGAGATTAATGACTGAATGCCTTGACGCTCTTGACAAAATGAGGAAGTTAATAAGGAAGGTTAGTGCAATGTTGACATTGTAGGGAAACATTTCCTAGTAAAATGATGGATGGCGGCTGTGCCGAAGATCAGCGAATGCTATACGCAAGGGTAAGAAATGGATGGGTAGATGGATAGATAGATGCTAATAGATATTACTCTATGCTTACGTTTCTCGGAGTTTTCATGATAGCTGTGATGAGTGACTGAAATATATTTTGAATACAATGATTATAGAAATATCATAGAAATGAGAAATGTTAGTAAAACTAAGAACATCGTTTGAGAACCACTAGGTTGGAACATAAAAAACGATGCTAATCTCAAGATAAACACAGGAATTACTCTGCATACTTGAATCTGATTTACCTGAAGAGTTTAAGTGTAAATTTACGTCCATGCAACACTTTCCTGATTCTGATATATTCATGTAGTAAATATCAGTGATGTACAGTACTGTTTCACTCTTGTTGGTAAACTAAGTAGGCTAACAGACATATATTTTTTCAGCAATTCTTGTCTTCATCAACTTCAAAAGACCACAACTTTCAACATGTCCATATTAAATACCCAGGGTTACAGGCTCGATATTTCAAAATATCTAAGCACGTCTTCCATTGAAATGACTGATGATCTTTGTCTTTTTACCTCGTGAAAATGATCTCTCTTGTTATGGAACGATTCTCTGTTCTATATAGTCAGTTTTTTTTTTTTTTGTCTGTCTCATCACTCAGTTGAAGGCGGTCTGAACATGCATGCCAGTCATATCTTTGATGGGTCCTCCTGAGATGTAATTTTCTTGATTTAGCTGGGCAGCTTTCTCTTCCCCACTCTCTCTTTACCTGGCAAGGAAATGTTAGACAAAACATGAGCCATTAAAGCAAAGGAGAAATGGCTACGAGAGTCATTCTTCTCCTCCTTTGGCTCCCTTCCATCCTAAGTGATCGTGTCAGGTCAAAACAATTATCCTGATATATGGCGGCGGAAAAGAGGGCACCGCCGTTCTCTCTCTCCCGTTTTCTGTTTTCATTTTATTATTTATCCACTTATTATTGTTATTTCCCTCACTGGGCACATATTTGTATGATACAAGCTAACAGTCATGTTACATTGCTAAATTAATTTCCGTAATGGAATACAAATACAAAAGAATACTAAGAAAATACAATGAAACAGAATGCACATACATATAGACGAACTATAACACAAAACACATCCACACAAACACGAGCACACACATGAAAACCGAAAGGATATATATATATATATATATATATATATATATATATATATATATATATATATATATATATATATATATATATATATATATAGATTTATGTGTGTATGTATACCGTTGTGTACACAAGACAATCGTGTGAGTGTGTGTATGTATACCGTTGTGTACACAAGACAACCGTAAACAAAACCGGTGACAGTGTAATTCGAAAATGAATTATCTTTATGCGTTTATGTTTTGACTGGAAATTCCAGAGCCGTGCTGTCCTCAGGAGCAGGGAATCTGTCAGACTCCCTGGAAGTGTCTCGCCAATCACGGGACAACTTTGAACTTGTTGTAGCTGCTGTGATATAAAGTTGCAATGATCGCATACTACTTTGAAGTTTGAAAAACATTTTACCCACCAGAAGAGATAGACAGTTATTGTTTTTCAACGTGAAGGCAAGTTTTTTCAGAATTAGTTTTAGTCGATATATAGGTCAAGATTTGAGAAAAAAAATCTTCTATTTTCAATCCTGCATAATTTTAAGCAATGATCAAAATTATTTATATTAGGGAATTTCTCTCTCTCTCTCTCTCTCTCTCTCTCTCTCTCTCTCTCTCTCTCTCTCTCTCTCTCTCTCTCTCTCTTTCTTCTCACAGACAGTTGATTCTTCTTATTCTTCATATCTGTTTCGTCTTTTCGCTTGAAGAAGATGACTTCCGTGTTATTATTTTTTAAGTAAAATCACTTCTTGATCCGAATGAAGTCAATTAATTATAAGGTTCAGATGAAAACCGAAGAGGAAACGGAAAGTGAAGCACACTTTTGCTTCTGAACCATCTCTTTATATGTTTCACAAGGTAATGAAACGCTTATTACTGGAAGGAAATCGGCGATCTCTGCTAATTTCTATTATCTGAGCAGATGACAAAGTACAAATGCCTATATTTTGGTTTTGGTTATTATTCAGTGTCCTCGTTCACCCGCTGCAGCATGAAGGCTTCTTACTCTGAACAGCAAAATAAGATAGACAAAGCAAACATTAATAGAATTCTATTACTTCCCTTCCTCCCCTCTGCTTTTCTCGCTCTCCATCTTTTCTCTTGATTCAATCTACGTGAATGTCTTCCTCCTCTGTTTCTATAACTCCTCTTTCTCTACCTTGTAGTATCCCCTCAAACGAAACCTGTAAAGAAATCAGCTAAATGAACTCTAAACGAGACTGAAGTAAGCAAAAAGACACCAGAATTTCACCGATTTCTTCGCTAGACTGAAAAATGAGTCTATTTTGGAATTACTTTTGCTCCTGTCAACCTTCTTACTGCATATGAGACTCAGAAAAACGTCACTTCAATTTTCCTTCTATTTTACTATCGATTTTTCATCTTTTCGATGAAGTTAGAAACATTCATTCTTAGTAATAAGCCTCTATTAGTTCTCTGTTAAGCTTTTCCTTTTCCTCTCACACTTCTCAGACAACTGTTTCATGAGAAACTTTTCCTGGACACCTTCATTTCCTTGTCTAAACGAACACTGTTCTCCCCTTGACAGTACTTCTATCATCTACTGCATCATCTCGAGAGAAATCCTCCAGTACAGCCTTCGTGATATATTAAGTAGTGTTAAGTCCTTATAATTCGTACTGTCGTCACAATCACTGTTGCTCTCATGCAAAGTCTAGCCTATATTTCCTGTGTATGCTGTTTCATAGAGAAAGATACTTGCTTGATATTGATACTAATTCTTTTGTTCCTCATTGGCAGGGTTGGTATCGTTCTCGGAAGGCACTCTGCTGGGCCCGCGTTCGATTCTCCGACCGGCCAATGAAGAATTAGAGAAATTTATTTCTGGTGATAGAAATTCATTTCTCGTTATAATGTAGTTCGGATTCCACAATAAGCTCTAGGTCCCGTTGCTAGGTAACTCATTGGTTCTTAGCCACGTAAATAAATTTAATCCTTGGGCCAGCCCTAGGAAGCTGTTAATCAGCTCAGTGGTCTGGTTAAACTAAGGTATACTTAGCTTTTTCTTTGAAAGGCGACTTCTAAAACAGGTTCTTCTAGCCAAAAATAGTAACTTGACTTTACTCTGGTATGTTTGCATGAATTTTGTACTGATGAGCCTTCAAGCACAATTCCCGGAAGCAGTTGGCGTAAAAGTCGTCTTGATTTTAATTTATTTTCATCTTTATATACCAGTAAAAATGAAATATGTACTGGAGGAATGCGTTGTTATAAGTCTTGCTAAAAGAGTTCACTGTATTTTCTCTGGCTTTTCGTCTCTGATTGAACAGTAGTATTGAACATTTATTTATGTTATTAAGATGTGCTGATTATTGCTTGTTCATTCGTAATCATCATGTACATTTGATCGTTGTTCACGCTGATTATTGTTCAAGTGTAATCATCATGAACACTTGTTGCATTTAATGTACCTGATAGAGTTTTTATGAATTATAAAAGAAATAAATAGAAAAACGCACGGGCACCGGAATTTCTCCGTTTGCCTTAGTTCCTTGTTAGAAGGGCAGCTGGCGAGATCTTCCTTCTCTTGAATGTACTTTCACTTATCATCATTGGTGTTACTAACCTCTTGTCAATAGCTAGGTAATATCTGTACCTTGAATGAACTGTTGAATAAACAGGAGGTTGCTATTGTATCAGTGAACAGGATTCCTTGACGGTTTCATTCAAGGTGGAACAGCAATTCCGTGGTAGAGGCCTTCGAAGCCTCCAGATGCTACGTGGACCACGTCCGAAGTATTCCCTCTTGAGCTTGACACGCTAAAACGCCTGAAGGGGGACTCACATATTCCTCCTCCTCCTCCTCTCTCTCTCTCTCTCTCTCTGTCCTTCGTCCTCAGCGTCTTATCCGTCCTTTTATCTCCTCTCTGTTCTCGTCCTGTCCTCCCGAGGACGGTCCTATGGGAGCTTATATACCCCTAAATGGGCGGAGCTAACGATGACACTTTCGATGGTCGTCGTTTCCTCACATGGATGTTCTTTCAAATTGTGCTTCCTGACTGGCTTATCGAAAACCCGATTCTCACATCACTCCAGGTGGGGAACTTCTACTCGTTCACGTGGGGCTACAAAGAGGAGCGAAGGCGGACGCAGGGCATCGCCGTCCTGGGCGTTACATGACATGCGCTTATTAAAAAAAAATCATCTTCATTAATAATCCTCCTCAGCCAAAATAGTCACTAGCCATGGCACGGAGTCCTTTATGTTAAGTACAATAGCATTTATATAAAATTCCGCGCACTGTGTTATATTCTTTGAAATCATTCTGGTAAACATCGTTGTAGGATTGTAGGACTACCGAAAATGCAAATATAATTTATGAGAGAGCAATTTTTTTTCCGTTCCATTCACTAATATAATTCCTTCGTCCATTAGGGAGTTTGTCACAAGTCCATATTCAGAAGTATTCTACAAACGTAGAGCGCATAAGTTCTCCATTAATACTGAATTACAAAAATGAAAATGTCAATTAAAACAGAAAGTTATGGGTAGATATTACAGCCTTCCCCACCCTCCAACCCCACAAAATTGAATTAATCGAGATGTGTAGCAACAAGAGAAATAAAATAACTGGCTGAAAGATGTGCATTTTCAAGAGACGCCATGCAGAGGGAGAATGAAAGGATATTACCAAAATGAAGGCGAGACCTGAGAGGGTAAAACTTGGTAAGATGTGTAACTTATTGCCGAAAAACAAGAACTGTACAGTAAGGCATTACCTTGAGAGCTGTTTCTTCTCCAGGGCTGTAACGTGGAACTCCAGGAGAGAAAGAATTGTGACAAAAATTCCAATTTTCTTAATTATTTTGATGGGATCTATGAAAGGCAGAAATGCCGTATGAGGTGTTATTATGAACCTATGTAACGTCACTTTGAAAAAAAATATACTTATACGTACACAGGCACATGAACATACACTCACTGCATACTTCATAGACAAAGCGTATGATGATGATGGACCACTCTGAAGACCAGCGAGACTGATGAGCGGAACAAGCAACAGCCTCCACAGCCAACAGAGATTAAAGTCAATGACAACCTGGGCAGCTGGAAGCTTTACTTCTCTCAATGATACTCGACAAAATTACCGAAGGGGGTTTATTTTCACTTTCATTTCTATCTATAACTGGTGGATTCTCTGGCGCATGATGGCATCGTTGTCTATCGGAGAATAACATATAATGTGCTGACATTTGATTACTATAGGGTGGTTCCTATCAATTCTTAAGTAATCACATTTCTGTGCAGTAATTAGAGCAACGTAAACTGACTTCTTTTCATACAGTATCTATTATAAATGTATAAAACAATATCCACGTATGCCTTTAATTTGTTCTTTAACTAAACCCGGGTCATATTCTCCTGCTGATAAGATGCAGAAAGAAATCTCTCAGAATACTTCAAATTCCCTCCGGCTTATACAAGTAACGTGTTTTTATAATAGCATGTCACTGTGGCTGTAATGCCATAGCAACTAATATTAAGCCTAACAGAAGACCTTCGTCGAAAAGTATATTGACTTCAAGATAAAAAGCGAAGAACTAACACTTGGCCATTCAAAGCAAGATTGACAGTTGGTGTAAAAACAGGAAGCTTTCTGATTAGAATGAAAATCAATAAATAAAAGGCAAGATAAAACAAATCTGTATACCTTTGTTCGCAACGTCAGGGGATAAAATGTTTTGAACAACCTTATTGTTTTGATTAGATTAATCAACAATCTATTTCATACTCCAGCATTCCAGTAAATTTATCTATAACTGAGAGTTTAATGCAGCATATTATTCCCACTTTCCAGGAGTAATGAAAGCTTGTCATACATCACATTGATGTCGGATTATCATTTTTACCTGCATTATTCTGCCAGGGGTATTTTAAGAAAAACTTCTGAGAACCGCCATCATGTGACTCTTTAGAAAATATCCCTTGTCTCTTTAAAATGTTATCACTCAGCTCTTTTTGTTACATATTAGTCTTGAATTTTTGAAGTCTACAAATGTTGTCACATCTTTTATCTACGAACTCATTCGTTCGATTCACTTATTTTGTCAGTATTCCCTTCTGATAGTGTAAAATGACTTTTATATTGTTGTGTATAAAACAGGGTCTTTTCCCCAGCAAATAATAATAATAATAATAATAATAATAATAATAATTACATGATGTAAAACTGAAACCTTAGAAATAACATCTAAAGCAGCTTTCATAGCAGTATTTTGAGACTATTTTTCAAGTGTAATAATTTTTCATTGTGCGTTATGAGATACTTTTTTTTAACAGAATGCGGGTACGGGAAATAATGAAGGCGTTATATGGAGCCAACTACTTTTGAAGTTCATTCCTTCCAAATTGTAATCAGCCGAAGAAGAGCAGAGAAACGATGCAATGATCCAACATTCTCCTCCCTTTCCCGTGACACAGCATTAGGAATTCTTAATGTGAATCGGAGATAAAAGGTTTAATGAGATGTGTTAATTCAAATTTCGCTTGTGATATTGGCCATTCAAAAATTATGCTAACCAACACGACTTTTACTCTAAAGTTGCATACATTGAGGTGAAAATCATTCTATAACTGAGGAAATAAGCTTTTCTTTAACGCCCCAGTTGCCAGGAAATCAATCGCTGTTAACTCAGGTGAACAATAATTCCCTCTCGCCCTCTCTTTGATGTCAGGTTTCTTAAGACATGACGATTAATGACCGCTGTTTACTTTGAAATAACATCAACGGATATTCCTGAGATGTTGGAAATGATCGACTATTGTAATCTCATCATATGAACCAAATAAAACTATACAATTAGTGAAAATACTTAAATAGAAAGTTAGATTTTGCTTGCTCCTTCAGTTCACATTGTCTTAACCTTTTCCCTCGATTCCTTTTGTTGGCGGTTGATGCATGAGATGACTGGCCTTCATTAATGAACGAATATATATGCATTCTTGATCTGTCGTTCCACCTGTGTAGAAAGATAACCTTCTTATAATAACGGAGGAACAAAACTAGAAAAATAAGTGTTTCAGCTATGACTTTATGAAAACACTTTCTTTAACTGTTTACTAATGTCCTTTCTTTAGAGGGTCTTACTAATAACTCTACGTCGCCATGATAAGTACCCAGCAGACATTAACTGATCTGAAAACATCTTCACGCTAAAAGTCAAACGAATAAAGACACAATTTTTGCCATGCTTTAAAGACCGCAAAAAATACGTCAGCTTTTAAGGATATGAGAAAGTTTTCATGGCCGTTTTTCGCATGAAAGGGAAAGTCAGAGCAAGGGAGCTGCATCTTTGAGCGATTTCGGGAAAATAAAACACGTTTCTGCATTGTTCGGCCGCAATGGTCAAAGTGAAGCACCTCTTGATGGAGTTTCATAATTGTAAGGTACACGAATATTCACATAGAGAAATCTCTCTGTCTCTCTCTCTCTCTCTCTCTCTCCATATATATATATATATATATATATATATATATATATATATATATATATATATATATATATATATATATATATATATATATATATATATATATATATATATATATATATATATATATATATGTATATATATATATATATATATATATATATGTGTACAGTATATATATATATGTATATATACATACATATGTATATATGTATGTATGAATGTATATATGTATGTATGTATGTATATATATATATATATATATATATATATATGCCTATATATATATACATACATACATGACATACATATAATATGCTTCCCGGAGCAGGAGCAGGAACAAACATGGCAAAGTAATACAATTTATTCCGCCGCGTCGTTTCGCATTCAGCTGAATGCATCCTCAGGGTTTTGTACAATAAATAACGACCAGTAGAAAGTATATCAATTTGCAAGCTGTCTAAAATTCGTTTATATACTAATTAAAATGAAAACCAAAACTTCACACATACGTAAAAGCACACTTAAGACTGACAAAATTACACAAGAAATTAAAAGCACTCATGTTGATTAAAAGTTCAGATAAAAATACAAAAAAAAAAGGATACAAAATTACAAAGTTAAGAAATATTTGAGCACTGGGGTGGACCTACCAAATGGCAGAGATAAACGAAAACTAAAAGAATGGCAGACAAAAACAACAGGTTAAGAACGGTAAAGGGCGTGGAGGTGGACTGGGTGTTCAACTGCGGAACAAGCTGTTTGATGTAGAGACTCGAGGATCAATAATTCAATTGCGGGTGTTTTTGACCCACAATAATGAAGGTGGCATATTTAATGGGGACTTTACATTTCTTGCTATGTTCACGTATACTGGACTGTTAAGGGATTTGATAGTGAACATCCAGTGCGGAAACTAACTCCCTTGTGGCAGTCTTTGAAGAACCCTCATCATCCTCTGAGAAGAACCCACTAAGTAAGTTCCCAGACACATCTGGGACAAGAATATTTGTACACTACACCAGAGGACATGATGGGCCATAAACGATATTTAAATCGAAACAAGGAGCCAATTGTAGTGGATTAATAGGGATAAGTTTAACATTTAATGCAACCAAAGTATTTTTTACAATGTTAGTAAATTCAGCCTAAAAGATTCGTCATGCAAATATAGAATCGGGCATAAAAGGATATTTAGGAACATTTATTTTATTAGCGCATGGTGCAAAACTCTTTATTAAGAACCCTGTAAATAATCCTGTTGAGGAACTTGGCAAGGAAAGCAGTTATCAGTAAAATATTATATACAGTAATGTATGTACAATATATATTATATATTATTATATATATATATATATATATATATATATATATATATATATATATTGATTATATATTGTCACTAATTTTACACCCTCCTCCTCTTAACAGCCAAAACTAATTTGAATTTCTAATTAAACTTTTGAGCTACTCATTTGAATGTTAGGCCAAAACAACAACGGGCGGACAAGGTAGGACGTAACGCCTTTATATTTTGAACAATGATAAAGTCCTCTTCATCTGACTGGAAATCTGTGTAATAAATTAGATCTTAAAAAACAAGACAGATGCTAAAGAACACTCTAGACTTCCCCTATTTTGGGGTGGTGACAGCTAATGGAGTAGGTTTTAGGGAAGGTTATAATCATTAGAGGCGTAGGCCCCTCAAAGGGAAGGCTGCTAACTTAAGCTTTAGGTCCTTAGTTATAAGGCCTCTTTCCCTGTAACCCTTTTACTGACTTAAGACTTTCTTTCAGATGTGCCCAGCTCGCGTACATACACAAACACGCCAAGCGCCCCACGAAGACAACACAAGAATAAATGGAAGAGACGCTCTGGCTTTCGTGAGGAGAGGTAGATTTTTTTTTCCCTCTCAATCTGGACTGGCAGCAGATGATGTTCATTCTGCAATTTCGACAATCTTGACAGGAGCCCCTATAAGCCTGAGAAGGTAGGTCTGAGTAGCAATCTTTTGCCAGTGCCCCTCTGTTCATTCTAGTGAAATTCTTTCCTTTATTTCTCCAAGATTTTTGCCATTTCATTTCCACTTCTGTTTTTTTCCCTTTGTTCCAGAAAGACCAAAATAAAAACCATTCCTTGAATTGCCTTGTGTTCAAGTAAAGCATCAAGAAGAAAGCAAACTACTCTATCCATAGTGTTAATTCAAATTATTAATGAAATTAATCAAATCCTCCATGGTACATTGTTTAGTAACGAGGAGAACATTTTTTGTGTATAAGTGCATGCTAATTCTGGCATTCTTTTCAGGAGAATGAATATCGGTCCAATTTCGCTGAAATGCCTGTGCCTCAAATCATCTCTTAAAAGTACTGCCGTTTTAGATGTAAACTTCCCAGGTCCCTTTGCAGTCTGGGGAGCAATAGCCTGTTCGTGTGGTGTGTTTCGTTGCCTGAGGGAAGAAAGCCTAATTATTCAAGACAAAATCAACTCATCCACGGCTGAGAATTATTGCGCAGTTCAAATTTGCATTTTTTCTCATTTGAGTTTACTTGCTGTATCATCAGCCGTTCAGATTACCTCCTTGGTTGTTTTCTGGAAATAAACTTTCAATTTAACATATTTTTGCTAATCATTTCCATGGCGACCTTCAAATCCCTCCTCCAATAATGGTACTACTCAGATAAGTTACCCAGGTTTTTCCCTTTTATTTTGTAACAGGTTGGTATTCTCAGGTTGGCCTTAAGGCAGTAACATAATATAAACCCCATTCATCCTTCCACACGAGTCCCAATCTGTGAAAATACATATATATATATATATATATATATATATATATATATATATATATATATATATATATATATATATATATATATATATATCTGTGTGTCTGTGTGTGTGTGTGTGTGACTGTGTGTGAACATGTACTCAAATCTATGAATCACTTTTACACAGATACATATGTAATTGTAACACCCATAATGCCCTCTTAAGTTCTCGAATATATATATATATATATATATATATATATATATATATATATATATATATATATATATATATATATATATATATATATATATATATATATATATATCAGGCTGTCACACAATAATTGCACATGTTAACTCAAATCTGCGAATAATGTTGAACACATGAATAATAACAATTTATTTACAATTATACTTTGACTAGAAATGAAAATATAAGCAAAGTCGGAATATGTACAATGTTCAACAAATTTCACGAAATCCCGAGGGAAGCAATGAAATTACCAAGTCATTCAGTTTTAGATGAACATTTGAGGGACGATTGACGTTGTACTAAACACGGCGAAACAGTGTAGATGAATCTCTTGTTTCGCCGTATCTAACTTTGCACCTGGGTGATCAAACAACCCAACAATAATAATAATGGTTGATCCCTAGGGGCTAATACTAAACACGGCGCGTTACATTTGACCCCCTGGGTTTAGTACTAAACACCGGCGAAAAACAAAGTGCAGGAATATCTGCATCTTGGTATTTTGCCGACGTGCCGTTGTGCAAAATCACGAAGAAAAATAAGCAAAGTCGGATAAATTTCAGTACAATGTTCAACAAAACTCCTGGAAAAAGTTGATAAAGACACTTGCCCTTAAATAATAATCCCTAATAATAATAATAATAATAATAATACTCATAATAATAATAATAATAATAATAATAACGCGTTTTATGCATGTCGACTCCTAAGGGAGGCAGGAAAAAGTTGATAAAAAAACACCCCTTTAAATAATAATAATAATAGTAATAACTTATTATTTTTAATAAATAAAGAGCATGCACACACAAATTCTTTTATGCAATGAATCTTTGGTTCCGTGATTCATTAAACATTTTGAACTGAAGATCCAAAATCCATTTATCACATAGAAAAATCTGTCTTCATCATCCACTGTCGTATCCAGGGAAACGAACTTCCAAAGCAATGACTTGTGGTTAATCATTTCCGTTCACTGCATTTTCTCTTCGGTTGCTTGTAAACAACACGAGATTTAAATAAAAAAATTGTATTATGCTTTGTTCTGTTTTACGTCATTCCCACGAGTTATTACTTTCCAAATGATATTTTTTGTACTATTTTTTGTTATGAGGTGGGCACTTGTTATATTATTCATTGTTCATTTCAACAAACTGGTGCTTATGCATCGCAAAGCCGATTATTTACGAAACAAGTGAAATCCATTGTACCTCACTCAAATATGAATATAAAATGCCCTTTAAATTGCTGGTCTTTTATACAATGAATAATTTGCATAGAAATTGTTTTTGCGATACTCTGAAGCCATGAATTTTACGCCCAAACAAACAGAAAGGTTTAGATATAAAGTCTGTTGTGTAATTGTGTCATTTAATTAGACGTTTTAGTCTAAGGAAATACATCAATAAAAAATCTGGCTATCTTTTATATATAAAAAAAATGCATCGGTTAATAAATATGATAAAAGGTAGGTCAGTTTATTTCGCTCTTAATGTTTTTGTTGACATGAAAAAACAAGTTCAGTGGCAGACCGCCTGTTCATTAAGACTCGAAGTGCATCAGAACATCCAACAGTGAGGCATTCACTAAAAAAAAAGTCTTTGGATTTCCAACACATAAAATGACTCAGTAAGAATGATTTTGTGGTCATAAAAATACGCCTGCTGATACGGATTTGCGTGATGACAATTTTGGCCCCAACGCGCCATCTTTTCTCTTCTTTCGTTGGCAGTATGCATAAAATCCTTTTTGTAAGCGAAACAGAGCTCGTGGTTAGATTCACGCACGAGGACGGAACGATTTCTGGCAACGTTTTACTCAGGTTTAATTCCTATTCATTGTAAACATTTTGGCGCTGCCTCACGTTTTCATATGATTTCAAAGTATTTCATCGCTGGCAAATTCTGATGGACAAAGACCCGCCTGATTGAAACATGACATACTTTTTTACATATCTCGTGATTTTGTGAAGCTCGAGCAATATTAGGTTGAATGCAAAGTAATTCTAATGAATGTAGTTTTACATAAAGTTTGTTTTATCGTTTTAGCAGTATTTCCAAATGTAGGAAACTTTAACCAGACCCGTTTTTAAATGTTAGAAAATTGAAAACGTTTCCATTTGTAAAGATAGGTTTTATTTTTTCCAAAATATTGCAGAGACCAAAGGCAAACTCTGAAGAAGATATTTACGAGTTGCATAAGTTGGTACTTTACAAGCAATCTCTGAATAGGGAAGGTTCCCATGAGGGGTTTCATTGCATTTGAGAATAAATAACAAAAATTATTATTAGCATTGAGAAGACACCAAGTTCATTTTAAACCTCAGTTTGTCCAAATCATTTCCCGTCGCGAAAAATTAATGGCCTAACATTTTCTAAGAATACTTTTTCTAAAAACATTGCCCAGTTTTACTTTGTATTAAAAAATTTTCCTAACATGAAAGTTAATGCACTTTGACCTTCACAAAAAAAGCGCATAGGACAGAAAGAGAGAACCTGTAAACCTGTGCTTTAGAAAAGGTCAAAATCAGCATTTTCAAAAATGTTTCCTTTGTGTAAATGAACAAAAAAAGGTTTTATTTTCTATTCTAAAAATGAGATTTCTGGGAATTAACACCAAATCGAGCTATATATGTGTTTTCAGTTCACTTCTGGTTGTTCAGGGAGTTGGTACTAATATAAATATAAAGCCGAATAGATGATAACTTTAAGGAAGACATTTTCAGAGTCCTCGTTGTTCCCTCGTTAATACTATGCTATATATGGTTTCTTATTATGCTAGTGAATATTAAAGGAACCACACATACTATGACTATTGTTTATTATTATTACAGAACCACGCAAACGCCTATAAAAATAACCCTTGAAGTGCATCACCTCGATAAGTAGGCCTCTGCAAAAGCAGTGTCTGGACGTGACAAAACAGTTTAGGTTAAAACCGATTAAGTATTCCACATTGCCGAACAGGCCTCCGCAAATGTAATTTCCGTAAGTGATAAACCCAAAGATATAGAACCAAG
>NC_089787.1:8336934-8379434 GCF_040412425.1 Macrobrachium rosenbergii
GGAAGATAATCAACATTATCATTCGCATTTAATGCAGTCCAGTACGATGGAATAAGACCAATTGTGTTTACATGTATTTTGCAAAGCTAATATGAATTCGGAAATCTAACTTCAGGGCAGTCATTCCAGATTCATTGTTGTAGCCTGAAATCATCTGAGTTTGCAGGAAATGTAGCAGATTATTCGTTATATATTTCGTCTGCCAGTGAAGCTGTCAGCCACTTAATTACTTAATGAATACAAATATGAGCTACTGAGTTGCTGGTAATTAAATAATAATCTTTGGTATTATAGCTTAATCATACCCGAGAATCCAGAATAATGAGATAGCTTAACTAATACGAAAATCAGGATCTGATTAACAAAAGGCATTGTTTGCTATTCTTGTAATAGTGAATGAAAATGAGCTCTTTTTAACAGTGGATGAAAATGAGCTATCATAGCAAACTTAAATTACTATTAAAGTGATATATGGACACTAGGTCTTTCTATGATGAAAATATACATGATATGAAATACATCAACCGAACAAAATATATACGACGTTCGTCGATTTTTCTGTTAGATTATACATGTCTTAACAAAACTACAAAAGAACTGAACATAAATATTAGACTGAGCGTTAAATTCTCATACTACAAATTCTAAGAAAATTTCAAAGTAGCTTTCAACAAGGAAGGGGAAGCGCTTGGAATGAATCTGGAAAATAGAGAAGATTAATGACTGCCTGAACTAACGCTCTCGACCAAAGAGAGATTGACAAAGATAACTTTTCTGAAGGTTTCACTTGGTTCCAGTGACTGCTTATGAGTACGCTTGTTCAAGTTTGAATCTTTGAGAATGGCTTATTTCAATATGAATCTTTGAGAATGGCTTATTTCAATATGAATCTTTGAGAATGGCTTATTTCAGTATGAATCTTAGAGGAACCAGAACGATAACACCTTTCAGTTTAGCTAAACTATTTTTATTGAAGAAGGAAAAGGGAATGGTTTGCTGTTTTAAGTACAATAACCATTAATGCAGGAACCAAGAGAGATATGTTTTATATATTTCCTCAAAACAGCATTTGTTAAAGCTTCCTTCATCTTTATCATTTAACATACTAAGGACCACAGATTCAGGGACTATCCTTTTGTTCAATGAATAATTGTCACCGTGTACGCCTAATTCTTGACCTCAGGTTGACTCTGCATCGCTACCTGTTTGATAATGGTCATGGCATCCCGTAGTCGAGTGTGCATTTGTAGGGCATCATTCGGCATAACAATTATGAGCATTTGTTTATACAGGCTAAGCCAAAAGGTTAGGAAATTGTGGAACAGGGTTTCACAGAGTAAGAGTTCTCTCTCTGAGAAAACAAAAGAACGCAACAAAGGATGAGGAGAGATAACAACAAATAAAAATTGCCACCGAAAATAGATCTATCTTTTGGTGGTCTCGGTATAATGCTGTACGAGCCGCGGCCCATGAAAATTTAACAACGGCCCGGTGGTGACCTATCTTATATTGTTGCCAGAAAACGATTATGGCTAACTTTAAAAAAAATAAGAACTACTGAGGCTAGAGGGCTGCAATTTGGTATGTTTGATGATTGGAGGGTGGATGATCAACATACCAGTTTGCAGCCCTCTACCCTCAGTAATTTTTAAGATCTGAGGGCGGACAGAAAAAGTGCGGACAGCAAAAAGTTCGGACAGAGTGTGGACGGATAGACAAAGCCGGCACAATAGCTTTCTTTTACAGAAAATAAAGTATTTTAATACATTTGTAACATTTATACCCCCCATAAAAAAAAAAATTCAGTAAAAAGGGGCAGGAAACTAGGGCGTTTGAGTGAACCTCTCTCAAGCAAATTCGATTAACTTGAAGACGAAAACATCAGAACAAAGAAAAAACTTCTCAACTTTCTCCGAAACCTGCAGGACAAAGTTGCATAACTCTGAGGCTTTGAATACTCTCTTCTGCGACAGCTAAAATAGCACTTTCTCTCTCTCTCTCTCTCCCCACAACTTTGGGCAGCCTTATTTCACTTGTCCTTTGTTATTTCTCACGAAAGAGAGACCTCTTTCGTCTCATGCGAATCTTACTTGCTTTGATTTTTCCAGTTTATTAAAAAAAAAATGTAATGTGACTGCCTTTTTTTTTTTGTCGCATGTTTTGGAGAATCTCAAAACTTTATTCCGTCAAATTACGTGGAAATACCTATCATCATCATAATAAATGGCAATATGAGCAGTATATCTATTACTTGATAACACTTTCAACAGCGGCATTCATTAACGTAATATCAGGTTGTTCCCAGAAGAGTTTTGCTACTGCCTTTGCAACCTTCATCTCGCTTCATTCATTATGGCCGAGGAAGCTTTTTCAGCTCTCCCAGTTTTTCATCGATGCCTCAGTCAGTGTGATCTCTCATTTCCACTGTGAGTTCATATCACATATTATGCCAAGCCTCCATCGAGGTCTACTAATCAGAAACGAATGGCTAAATAGTTTATGAATTCCAGTTTCTTTTGCCATCTGTGTTTCAAGCGTAATTTTGACCTGTTGAGCCTTCGCTCAGTATGTTTTAAATTAATATGAAACAGTTAGAAAACATGAGTGTCCTTGTGTGTGTTGAGAGAGAGAGAGAGAGAGAGAGAGAGAGAGAGAGAGAGAGAGAGAGAGAGAGAGAGAGAGAGCATTCTTTTGGGAAAAAAGTAATTTAGTGCGGTTCAACATAAAGCAGAAGTATCATTTTGGAGAGAAGAGAAATCTCTTGTTGTATGGCGGACGATTCACTGTAATTTCATAATAGTAATTTCATCGCATGGTAATTACAAATTAGACATTTTCATTGCAATGGAATTACGTTGCAATACATTACATCGTCAGTAATTTCATCGCTTGTTTTTCATCGCAAGGTAAAAACATCACAGAACAATATTTATTTTGAAGAAAATGTAAAGATATTCAAAGGAAAACCATCACACCTAAGATATAAAAAGGTACAAAAAGGTGATATTCATTACAAATTATTTATTCATCTATTAATACAAGTAATACATGTTATTACGTAACAATATGCAAAGAAGTTCAAAGGTAAACAAAAAAATATTCTATAAAAAGACTTTTAAACGGATGTCATCAATACTCAAAAAGACAAATTATGGGCAATTCTCCTTAGATAGTCCAGTAGTTCGCGATTTCCGAAGTCATTGACTATGCATAGGATTCTTACGGTACTATCCTTATATTTTTTTTTACGATGAGGAATGTCTGAACCAGGGGTATACTGTGCCAGTATTGCTTCATTTCTTGATTGTTCTTTCTTCAAAATGTCTAAAAATGTCCAGATCGTAGGATGAGATGCACCAATCAACTCGCTGAACGATCGAGGCCAAGCCTTCACAGGAATTGTTTGTTTGAGAGGCACCTTAAGTAAGGCTTGGCAGCGTTAAAACAATTCCACAAAACATGATCAAATCGAGGAGGTCGAGGCACTGAGTGATAGTTTGGGAGTCCAGTCCACGCAGGGACAGGCTGGGCTTCTTCAGAATAATCATTATTATCGATCAAATATTCAAATGAGCCTACTACATCTAAGACTGGCACAAATGCAATTGTTGCAATCATATGCATTTTTAATGCAAATTCTGTATCAGTTTCATACAGCTGTTTTAGACCATTTGATTGAATGGATCGAAATAAACATTTGGAAAAATAAAAAAAACAACCTTCTTGATTTGAATTTGGAAAAACTGCTCTGAAAGTATTAATAGCTGCGCGTTCAAAATCGGTCATCATTGTGTTTGGTGATAAGGTTGGCTTTTAGTTCTGACAAAAGCTTCTTGTAACTCTCTTCAGTCTGTTTGGCCATTAAAACATAAAGAGGCAAAACATCACCATTCAAGATACCATGTGTTGTGTACAACTGCTTGAATAAAGGGGGTAGCCTACTGTTCTGAAAGTCCCATCTGCATACCAGTTGTTTGCACTGGATAATACCTGTAGATTTCTAGGAGTCGAGAAGAGAATAATTCGGTCTGGTCCATCATCATTGTCGAACAGAAGAAAAAGCTGATTTACATGTGTTACCTTGTAGTCAGAAGGTATGTTTAACTGGAGTAAATACATTGGCTTTGCAGGGGCCTGTGCTGCTACGTTTCTAACATTTCGAATATTCCTTTTTAAGTACTAGAGGGTTGGTAGCTGACCAGCAACTGCTTGGGACACCCCCAACGTATGCCTGGGCTGCGATGCAATGCGTTGTGTCAAGAGTCGAAATGGCTTTTTCCTTCGTGGCATTTACCACTCTAGTGGCTTTAACACGAGCATCATTGCCTGCGTAACTGAGTTCTCCAAATCGTTTTGTAGTGGATTCTCCATTTGTAGGAACTCTTGCCTGGCGCTTTGTTGTATAAACTTGATCACATTTCCAAATAGTGTTTTCTCCACTTGTCCTCTCTCTCACAAATGGATTACCATTATCAATGAGCTTTTTCTGTTTTCTTACGCTTAAGATGTATAGAAGAGTCATTTGGAGGACCTGCGAGTGTGTTCTTTTTAAGAAAAATGGCAAATAAAAACCGCAAACTGTAAGAAACAATTTCTTATGTAGGAGAAGTAGTAGGCAGGACTTGAGCAAAGAAGCAGGTGAGTTCGAATGGTTTAATAATTATAAAATCGCGAACTACTTGACTATATACTAGGGAACTGTCCATAAATTGTCTTTTAGTGGGCAATTAGATACCCAGTGAGTAGATTTCCCTCGTCAATGACTTCGAAAATAGTGAACTGCTGGACTATCTAAGGGGAATTACCCGTAATTTGTCTATTTGAGTATTCGAATGGTTTAGTAACTAGAAAATCGTGAACTAATGCACGATCTAGGGGAATTGACCATAAATAAGTTTAGCTTTTTTTTTAGTTTATCTTTGAATCTCTACATTTTTTTTCATTCAGAATATATATTGTTGTGTGATGGTTTTACGCTGCGATGAAATTACTAATGATGTAATGTATTGCAACTTAAGTACATTGCAATGAAAATGTCTAATGTGTAATTACCATGGGATGGAATTACTGCAATGAAATTACCGGACAGACTTGTTCTCGGTTGCACGTTACTCTACGATGTGTTTCCTCTGCAGCCATAATATGGCTTCATCAGAAGACATGGAGTCTAAGGCTCTAAGAACTGCTCATTTTTTCTCTCTTTTTGGTAGAGGGGTGGTGTTTGTTTGTTTGTTTGTAACTACATCCGCTCATCTGTACTTTCTCCCTCGTAAGGGCATTTTGAAAGAAAGATATACAAAGATTAGTCTCTCTTTCTCTCTCTCTCTCTCTCTCTCTCTCTCTCTCTCTCTCCTTCCTATAAGATATACGAATAAGATTTATATGATAAATGGGTTCCAAAATGAATTTATATAAAGCCCTAAATGGTTGAGCAAAATGAATTTCACTTTAAATTGGAACTCAAGTGTGAGGGAATGAACTTCGCCACAATTACAATTCGTACAAAGGTCAAATGAGTATTTTCAAAGCCCGAATCGTCATCTTTTCCTTTGTTCTTCGAAGAGAAGAGAGAGAGAGAGAGAGAGAGAGAGAGAGATAAGTAGTGCTGACGTTAGCAGGTTAACAAGAAATGTTTTGATTATTTCGAAAATACTTTTTTCAGGAAGTGTGACTTGCAGTATTTGAACGGATCAGACATAAAAAATGGAACAATAAATAAAGCAAAAAATGCATGCACGTTTGATAGCCAACAAATCACAAGGGAAAAGCCGATTGCACTGGAAAATGCTTCAGTGTAAACTGGCAGCTTCTATCGGCAGGAAATACAATTATTATATTATACAAATCAGAGAGCAATGAAATCAAAAGAAATAAAATCCTGTTAGCGTTTTCCTTCGCTCTGTTCAATGCTGGTGGCATTGCCTTCTGCCAAAAGTTAATTTCCACTTTCAGGTCATTAACGGTTATTATTTACTTTTATCAGCTCACTTATACCAACGTCAGTATAATAATAACGATGTTTTTTTAATGATTATAGCCTATGTAGATGGCCATTGAAAACCCAGCCGTGAAAATCTTTCAAGCAACGTTTGGGTCCTTTCACCCGGTCTTATTTCAGAGGCATCAGAATTTCTGCTAAGCCTTTATCAAGAGAATCTTATTTCAGAGGCATCAAAATCTCTGGTAAGCCTTTGTCAAAAAGAATCTTATTTCAGAGGCATGAGAATCTCTGCTGAGCCTTTATCAACAGAATCTTATTTCAGAGGCATCAAAATCTCTGCTGAGCCTTCATCATGAGAATCTTATTTCAGAGGCATCAAAATCTCTGCTGAGCCTTTATCATGAGAATCTTATTTCAGAGGCATCAAAATCTCTGCTGAGCCTTCATCATGAGAATCTTATTTCAGAGGCATCAAAATCTCTGCTGAGCCTTCATCATGAGAATCTTATTTCAAAGGCAACAATATCTCTGCCGAGCCTTCATTAAAAGAATCTTATTTCAGAGGCATCAAAATCTCTGCTGAGCCTTTGTTAAAAGAATCTTATTTCAGAGGCATCAAAATTTCTGCTGAGCCTTTATCAAGGGAAGCTTATTGCAGAGGCATCAAAATCTCTGCTGAGCCTTCATCATGAGAATCTTATTTCAGAGGCATCAAAATCTCTGCTGAGCCTTCATCATGAGAATCTTATTTCAGAGGAATCAAAATCTCTGCTGTGCCTTTATCAAGAGAATCTTATTTCAGAGGCATCAAAATCTCTGCTGAACCTTTATTAAAAGAATCTTATTTCAAAGGCATCAAAATCTCTGCTGAGCCTTTTTAAAGAATCTTATTTCAGAGGCATCAAAATCTCTGCTGAGCCTATATCAAAGAGAATCTTATTTCAAAGGCATCAACAGATCAAGAGAATCTTATTTCAGAGGCATCAAAATCTCTGCTGAGCCTTTATCAAGTGAATTTTATTTCAGAGGCATCAAAATCTCTGCTGAGCTTTTGTCAAGAGAACAAATGTTCCCAGAGGGCATCAAAACAAACAACTTCCTGAAATGAATCCCTTTAGAGGATTTGGTGAAATCCGATTTGAAATAATAGTATCCTGAAATGAAAAGTCAAATTTTCATATCTTTTAACATCACAAATTGGGATTGCCAAGATGTATCAGGGAGCTAGAAGACGAAGATTATATAAGGAATTATTGACAAAAATATATATCTTTATCATTGTATAAAATAAAAACAGAGCACATTCTGGGCAACACTTTCACGAGAGCTGCACAACCTGAGAGACGAACAAAATGAAGTTCCCAAAATGACTAAGAAAAAAAGATTGGACGAGTTACAGTTAAAAAGAAGAGATGAATGAATGACGTGTTAATAGGGACTGATAGGTTGAACCGAAGGCCTGAGGATTCAAGAGCGGAAATCAGACGAGGAACTTCGTATCGACAGGCTCCGAAGGCACCGAAGGCCATTGGCCCCATCCCTGACCGAAGCCTGAGAGCCAAGCAACATCTCGCCACCTTAAACAAAGGAGACCTTCACAGGACACTATCACAAGAGGGGTTTGGCTCTCTCTCTCTCTCTCTCTCTCTCTCTCTCTCTCTCTCTCTCTCTCTGCCAATCTACCAATAGTCTATTTAACCATCGGCTCCCGGAAGGATATTTTTGCAGAGGCCGAATAGAATTCTGGCTATTTATCAGTTCTAAATGTATGTAATGTCATATAATGTCAATATGATTAATTTTATTAATATAATTATCCTTTAGAATAGCACATATGTATGAAATATGTATTAATATGCAAAACAGAATGTAATATTCACAATAGGAATATGTTGCTGGTGAATTCACTTTTATAAGCGAGTAGGGAAGAAGATGGAAGTTGGAGTGAGAGGGAAGCCTCGCTCTTGTTTTCAGAATATTTTGATGACACTGCAAAACGTCGACACTTTCGTCTCAAACCGAAGGTGGCGTCATTCAAGAGGGTAACCTATTTGGCAGTTTTCGGTGATGTGTATTTTGTATTCAAGGGCAACACTGTTATTTTAACATGTTAGTAAATTCGTATCCTGTTATGCTGTTAAAGTATCATGAGTATGTGTCACGAGATGTGTCTAGCAACTCAGTGTTACCAGACATACAAACGTGTTTGTATTTCAAGGTCAATCAGGGTATAATTGATTTGCTCATATCTTTCTGATACTTTTTAAGACACAGAAGTCTCGGACATTCTACTTTGTAATAAAGAAGTGATGAAATGACAACGAAGATGTTTGAATAAGTCATCAGCCCATTACATATACTTATTTTTTCCAAAATCCATTTGATATTTCCAGAGAAAATATGTTAGTGGAGTGCTGTTTGGCACACGATCACACGCACACACAAAGGGAGAGTAACGCGGGCATAACTCAAGCGCAATTAATGGTATTGGTTCGGTTTCCTCAGAGTTTATTGCACCTTATCCAAACAGACCCGGCTGAAACCAATAGTTTATTGCTTCAAAAAGATATACGCCAATTCTTAACTTTATATTTGCCTGTAACATCGACATCGCTCTATTTTTAGAAATAAGTTGATATTTTTTTTAAAGGAAACTATACAAGTTTTAGAAAAACTTCCATCAAAAGGTAAAATATAAAAACAGTAATGTCGTAACAATGAAATAATTATGTTCTGGTGGAAAGCATTGTGCTATAATTCTTGCTATAGAGTATTATATTTTTCGCGGGGTCTCCATCTCTGAATGAACAGAAGCACTGAGCTTATATTAATATCATTAACATACTTCCATCATTGCATAAAGGAATGATTGCACACGAACTCTTGTTGCATTTGATAAAAGTTTCAAGAGCATAAAGATAAATAAAAGAAACGCCACAAAGCAACTCGGTAAATTCGGACGAAGCTAATCAGCAGTTGTTTGAGCCAAGGCTCGGGTCTTCTCCTGACGCTCAGAAGCAATAACCTTGCGTAAGCATTATTCCAGATCAAAGATAATGCTTTGGCAACATCAACAGAATTGATATTGGTTGCGTTTACAATTGTTTCCCATCTGACTTTGTCTCGGTTGAGTGTGCTCTGCAATGAATGTCTCCTCTGGGATGGAAAGACTTCAGATGGAAAAGCGAATTCTCCATCTCAGAGAACTCTGCTTCTTTCTTCGTATAGACAGCTAATGTATCCTTCGTCTTGGTAACGGCAGACATGGATCGATATTTCACGGAAAATTAGCTGTTTTAAAAGCATAAGAAGCACTGGATGGCAGCTGGCAAAAACTTCAATTTCAATTTCCGTTCTTTGTTTTATTTATAGAATTTCGTTAAATCGACACTCGAACGAATAGGAATGGCCTTGATCAAAACTGAAAACAGAACAAAGTTCAAAAGGACATTTCCAAAGACCAAATTCATGTCTTCCTCCTCAAAGATGTGTTCATTCAGTCCATCCATCAATATATATTATGCTGCGAGGGTCCATTAAAAAGGCGAAGCTCGTTTTCTCTCTTCATTGAGCAAGAGCAGACTGAGACGTCCTTCTCGTAAGGAGGTCAGGGGATAAGTGGCCAAAATCAACCGCACCCGTATCGCTGTATCGGTGTCAAAATACAGGCACACTCAGAATGCACATTCTTACCCCGAACGTGAGGCGAAACATGCAACTCACACGTTACGCATTCACGTTGGGTTCTCCTCTCTTTCTTATATACAGTATATGTATGTATATATATATATATATATATATATATATATATATATATATATATATATATATATATATATATATATATATATATATATATATATTATATGTGTGTCCTTTTTTCCGTCGAATTGTGAAAGCTTTCCTTACAGTGTGACTGAAGCTGATTTTTATTTAATATTATTAAAATATGTTAATTCCTTTTTAATAAATATGTACACTACGAATGAACATCTAATGATCATGCTATCATGTTCACGTTTTCTATTGAATATTTCCGCATGTGATCAACAGAGATATACAGTTAGCGCTAGGATTTATGAACAGTGCAGTTCACAGGTGGCTGAGAGAAGAGTTTCTTAGGACAAGCGAGTCATGGCTGCAGCAGAGTTTGGGAAGTCTTAAAGTTTCCTCTGTTATTCAAACCTCCTTTTCCTTTCCTGCAACAGATGCGATTCATATAGCTGCCTGACAGAAAAACTGAAATGGAAGTCAGACCGTCAAATTAAGCTGAGGAGTAAATGAAATATTTACACACAACATCTCAAGCACATACACACACCTGTGTTCACTTGTTATACAAGGCTCTGTCATTCACAGTCAAGTCACTCTTAATTTGAACAGGCATACGCAATTACAAGAGCACTGGACAAACGGGGTTCGAAATAACTAGGTATACTGGAGAGGAATAAACAATGTAATAAAGAGAAGGCCATAAACAACTACCGAATAATAGGGAAACGCTGATGCATGGCAGAAACCACTTTTGAGAGTCCTTCTCTGACCAATGAAAACCCTGACGAGAGGAAAGAGAAGAAAGCAGTAAGAAGTCACGGCGACCTCAGCCCGATCCTCAGTTAAGTCATACTCATGTTGAATAATTATTGGAAGGGAATATAACAGTTCTTCTTGATGTTTATTTTAACGACATTAATCTGTGCCCTGTTTTGTACAAATGTCAAAAGACCATGAGATATTGTGAATTGATTATAAGATAAAAATTGAATCGCTTAAAATATTTGATACTCATAGTTATATTGAACTGTATACCATCTTTATTTATGTGTGATACACAACATTTGCATTGCCTTAATGTAGAAAGAATGAGAATAACTCGAATCATGATTTATAAAAAGAAAACAAAAGAATATTAGTTTAATATATCAACAATGCAACATTAAAGCATTATATTTTCATTCTCATCTTCAAAATATTACAGTTCAAGATAAATTTTGCAAAGCTTTACAAAACTATAAAGGAAAGCCGAGAGTTGTATCTTTAAAATCATTTATTTATTTGAATAAAGAAATTCTAAGTAACTTGACATATATCTTGATCTTAAGCTTATTTTTAGCATTAATGTTGAACTGAGTCTGGAATGAGGTTTTGTGTAATCCTATTCTAACTGACAGTCTGTCTGTCGGTCTGTCTGTCTCTAAACATGGTTATACACACGTACACACACACACACACACACACACACACACACACACACACACACACATATATATATATATATATATATATATATATATATATATATAATATATATATATATATATATGCTGTAGATATGTCAATATAGTGCACAAGAGAAAAGAGAATAAAACACTCTAATATCTCGATAATTTCGCCTTCCACCAGGCTTCTTCAAGGGCTTTATTACAACAAAACAGAATAAGTACATACATAAAAACCACAAACATTGTTTCTCACCGGAAAAAAATAAAAGAACAGGTGTCAAAGTTAGAATTAGGTTGTTTAGATCATAAACAAATGGTCAACAATTAGCACCTCAGAAAAGTTATAATGAAGCCCTCGCCATCCTCCGATGGAAACAATCGCTAAACGTACCCCAGGAGACCCTTCTTCTCCCTTCCACCGTCAGGAGAACGGGAAGGCGCTCCCTTGGGATGCCTATGCAGCTGCCCGCTACTTTAGCCAGCGTGCCTCATGACCAAAACTGCAGGGACCTGGCGCCAATCAATCAGTCAGCCAGGGATGAGTCTAGAGATCGACTTCACAGAGCTCATTCTTTACAAGACCTTGCCACTTTTATGGGCCGTACCGCCCTAGCGGAAGCGCCCTTGCTGATTAAAGGTTGGCTTGAGCTGGATCCTCCAAACTCCAACCATCTAAAATCACGATTCCACGATACTTTCGGGGAAGATTCAACAACTTTCATGGCCTAAGGTGGAAATGTGTACAGATTTCAAAATAAAAGCATGTGCTAAAAAGAGCCTAAATATCATTCAGGAAAGAAAGTAAAATCGCCTGGGTACATGCAACAACTGCAATGAACCTCATTTGCACAAACAAGCAATATCATGGACGATCTGGCGTCGTATTACATGAATCTATTTACTCTTCTCCTCCAAAAATATTTGTGGAGAAAATCCGCAGAGCCTTTTATGCAGTGACCGAGAGATTTTTCTTTTCTAAAGAAAGGAAGGTTAAAAAAAATAAGAACAGGGGTTTTTATGTTGAGTTCAGGAGGATAAAGTGATAGACTTCATTCATTTCATCTTGGTCCCTGTAATTCCTCCTATTTATTTCACCGTAAGTGAAATTGTAAATAGATGGTTGCTGAAGATTTATTTGGAGATTTTTCTTAAATTTAGCTGCCCACGTGTGATGAACACACAAGCTTTTAATGAAATGGGTGAATTTTTCTATAAACCGAATAAACAGCTTTGGATAGTTATGAAGACTGCATACATATTAGGAAGCTTTGGGCTAAATGAAGTCTAGACGATGTTCAACTACCGAGCGGTGACCGTTTTGATTTTTTGTTTATTTAATATTGAGTTTTGAAGGTAAATGAGAGAGAGAGAGAGAGAGAGAGAGAGAGAGAGAGAGAGAGAGAGAGAGAGAGAGAGAGAGAGAATACTCAGCTGCCTTTCTAAGAAATTAGGAATTGTGAACCGTACTCGAATGGGGGATTTTTCCATACCCAACGTTTAAGTTCATCGAAATTCCAAACGGGAAGCAGTAGTACAAGCTCCAACAATAAGAAAAATGTACCTTGTTTTGACTCAGGTTGATTCGTGATCTACTGAAATTCTTCTCTGACGTCAGGTATTTCGTGGCAGTGTTACAGTGGAAGAGGGTAATATAGGTTCCTATAAGAAATATGAAATGATTTGCAACGCCATGCTAAAAAAGCAAATAGCGGATATCTATAAAAATATTTCCATCTATAAACAGAATGAATTAAATGAAAATGGTATAGATGTATTTTCTTACGATTCTGATTTAAAAACCACAACTATTCTCATTTTATACAAACTAGAACAATGCATAAGGTTCTAAAGTATTCTTTATAAATAACATCAAAGTTATAACTTTCATTAAGCCCCTCGATTACGTCAGTAACTAAGCTCGTGACACATTCTGCTTATTAAAAGTAAAAGTAAGAATATCTCATAACATTTAATTACCCTCCGGTATGTTAAAATAATGTTTTTAAACTCGTAGTACATCATTGCTACTACATTGCCATGGAAACAAAAGTTAAGGTTCACAGGAGAACTGTCTGTTGAAAAGTAAACTGACTTTAGGGAAAAATGAAGCTCAAGCAATGAGGCTTTCAAAGCCAGACAAACAGCTGAAGTAAAAACAGGAAGTTTTCTGTCGGGGATGAAATGAGTTGAATCAGAGGTAAGAGTACAGATGTATACTTATCATAATAACCAACATCAGGAGATAAAATAATTCAACATTGCTAACCATACGAAGGTAAGACACATTGGATGAGAATCACCTTACTTTGAAGCTATTTTGTTTTGAGCAATCGCCAAAAAAGTATTTCATGCAGACTTTCAAACAAATTCATTCGTAACTGAAACTCTGATATGCAAAAATATTTTCACCCCGGAAAGATGAAACATAAAGCACTCACATCTAAAACCAGCTATCATATTTACCTGGTGTTATTCTATTATAATTACTCATACAGAAGGAGGAATTCGAAATGTGATAAGTTTCTATGAGAATCGTCCACATTTGACTCTTCAGAAACATCATTTACTTCTATAATTACTTAGTGCATTACACAGCGTCCTTTTTGTGTTGAAAGTTTTAAAGTCTACGAATCTAGTCGCATATTTTGTTTTAATTCTTCACTCATTTTGTTTGTTAAGTTGATCCTTTCTTCCTTCCCAGGATGTACTACGAGTATCATCTTACTTGCAAGGTGAATATATTTCCTTATCTAGTAACAGTGGTAAAACGTGAATGACGTAAAATCAAAACGTTTGAAATTACTTGGAAAACAAATTTCATGGTTGTGATTTTGAAATGGTGCACGATCTCTCAGACGCTTTAAAATTATTCCTTATGGTTTTTGGAAGAGTTTTTTTTTATTTTATTATTTTTTTATAACAGAATTCGTGTTCGTAAAATGATGTTTAGGAAGAAACTGATTTTTGAAAAATGGAAGCTAAGAAAGAAGTTGGAAAATAATGAATTGAGGCGCTCGCCCTAATTTTCTCAGCTTCTGTGAAATGCCATTTAGCTCTTTCCTGTATGGCCTGGAATTTCTGGTCTCTCTATGAGGGTTCCCCCTGCAGCCATTCCAGGCTTCCTTTTCATGTAGCATTCCAGGCTTGGAGCGCTTAAGAGCAGATATTTCTAGAAAATGGATACAAATGGTGTAACAGCAAGGATATAATTTTAGTTTGAAAGTAGAGTTAAGTACTGATGGTTACAAGATCGTCGAATATTTTGAGAGTGAAACTTTTTTCGAACCCTTAATGAGAACATCCCTGTATCTACAGTAGATAAAGAAGCTGCAAGCCATTATGGGTCTTGTCAGGCCGGATATAAAGAGACCACCAAGTTGCTCTGATAGCCATTGAGACCGATGGTTATGAGATTAGAGGAGGTCGGGGGAATACAGTAACGATACCTTGAGGACCAAAGGGCAACATTTGGATGTTTGTTTACAACTGAAAAAACAAAACAATACTTTAAGTCGAGTAATTTTGCAGCACAGAAGTTTAGTAAAGCGTACATTGCTTTTTTTGTTGTCTAATTATTATTTTTGTACACAAGGAATTAATTTAATTTACATTTTTGTTAGGGACTGCAATACTAGTTTATTTGAAACAAACGATATCAAATACAGTGAGTTTCCAAACCTTGTATATCTTATGAATATTTTTAAATCAATAGTGTTTGCTATCGAAACTGCTTCTATAGCGGTTAAAGTGTAAATTAACTCGAATAAGCTGTAATCGATGCTTTTTTCTATGACCACTACTTTCGTGCAAAACGGGTTTCCATTTTGACAAACTACTCATGGCCGCGGTAAAGTATCAAAGCCAAATGCAACGTTCCCCCGTGGCTTAAGAAATGAAGCTTTCACACTGAGAGTAAAAGTGTATCATCAGAGCCACCCATCCATGGCTCCAGTGACGACTACTGACGATCCAGCTTAATTACTAAGTCTTGGTATCTCTCCCAAACCAGGATCCGTAACCAGTCGACAAATAAGTTTCATCTAAGGCTGGAATTACAACGAAGACATGGCTGCTATTATACAGATACATTGTAGAAGTCTGATGGTCATAGGATAATAGGCTTTGAAGTGACAAGCGTATCCAAAAAGTGTGAAAATTCGAGAAGTTAAAGAGAGCATTGTGGCTATTACAATTACATACGTACCTAGTAAAATGTGACTAGTAGATTTATATATATATATATATATATATATATATATATATATATATATATATATATATATATATATATATATATATATATATATATATATATATATATATATATTATATATATATTAGGTTGCCACCTAATATACTTAGGTTCCAACTTCTTTTATGACCTGTTTTGGTCAGTCGGTAGCGCCCTGGCCTGTCATTCCAGAGACTGGGGTTCAATCCCGATGTGGGTCAGAAGTTTATTTCAAATGACAGGCCCGGGAGCTACCAACTGATCCACAAAGGTTATAAAAGAAGTTAGAGCCTAAGTATTTCTGTACCTGTGGTTTTCCTTGGGCAGGCTGCCGCCTACCATACCAACAAATTTTACCCAGATTCCCGATCCACCAGTGAATAATTATTTGCATTTCATTGAAATTACTCCTTCAGCGTGAATAAGGTGGAACTAATGAACACATGAGCATGTGTCTCATAGAAATAAACTTCTGACCCACATCGGGATCGAACCCCAGTCTCTGGAATGACAGGCCAGGGTGCTACCAACTGACCAAAACAGGTCATAAAAGAAGTTGGAACCTAAGTATATTAGGTGGCAACCTGCCGATGAAAAACTTCAGTTACATAAGTAATTAAGTACCAAGTTAATTTATGACTTCTGTGGGTTAATTGGTAGCGTAATGGCCTGTCATTTCATAGACTGAGGTTCGATCCTAATGTGATGGTCACTTTTCCAGATACATATGTAACTGTAACCTCAGTGCCACCTGAACTTTGCACTAATTGGATACACTTGTCACCAGAAAGACTGAGATCAAAAAGCAAGAATTCTGACGTCCGCAGCAGAATTCGAACCCGCATCCGGAGTATCAGAACGATTACATATTACCGACCTAACCACGAGAATTATAAAAGTGTATTGCCCTTCATACACACACACATTAATATATATATATATATATATATATATATATATATATATATATATATATATATATATATATATATATATATATATATATATATATATTATGAGGACAAAAGCAAAAACGTAAAATAAGACAAGTTTCTTGAAGCTAATTTCATGCCTTCTCCCACCACCCTACTCTGATCTTTTACTAACAAATGTTTGGAAATTTCACGTCCTCGGGCACTCAAATACTCTTTTCTTGATGTGTTCACTGATACTGAAAAGCTAATTTTAATTTTTTTCGGGAAAGCAAGATCATTCCTTTCAATGTAACGGGGAAAAGAGGACAGGGAGCGCCCATTTAAGATCTAAATCTATCCCCCCAAGGAGACCCTGAGATGCCGGAAGCTTTCAGCAGAAGCCGTTCCATACTTCCCAGGGGGATGTTTGATAGTATTAGGCTTTTGTATTGTTTGTTCATCACCATGCTTATTGGTCCTTTTCTGTTTACACGGGTTGAAGCTATTATTATTATCATGAATATCGTAGATATTGGCTTTCAAAGACGATCCTCATAAATAATTGGTTTAGCAGGGTTTTTTTATGAAATAAACAAAAATATGCCCTGTGAATATGTAAAATGATTAAAATGTGGTTTTCCTTGAAAACGCAGCTTACTAATTTCTTTAAAAATATTCACTTTAGAGCAATAGTCGGTTGATATAGTTTGGTCAGAATGGATACATAGCTGAAATTTTTTATTCATTACTGAATAATTAGAAAAAGAAAACAATTCCTTTCTCTCTGACCACGTCATTCCCTCAAGAACATCATGTGTTGGAAAAACCACAAATTTCTTTCCTACAAGACCACTTTCTAAGTTCTTTTTTCTAAAATCTATCTGTTTTCCCAAGACTCCAATGTTATGTCTCCGCAAGGCAGTTGTTGCCACTACTCACAATCTCCCCATCTACTTACAATGTCCAGCCGAGTTCTATACACCCATGTTTAAATCGTCTTCCACCAGGGGCGGTTCTCTGATAACGATGCGTTTATATCTGTTTATTTATGTCTTCAGCACATTCTCTACCTTGGTATGTTTTTATTCGCTATCCGATCGAGATGGAAACATTCAGTGGCTAAAAAAATCGGATTATCTCCTGATTCAGTTTGAATTCAAGTAGTCATGAGAAAGGAACCAATTTCATTTATCTTGCACTGACCACGCAACTATTTCAAATGACTAACAAAAATAGCGTCTACATAAAGCAGAGAAAGATAATGAAAGATTGAGAAAGTGAACTATTTTGAATCATGAAAGACACAAATAACTCCTGATAATATTTGTATTTTATTATACACAGTATAAAGCATATACAAAATGGAAAATACTGAATTTCAAATATGAATAAAAAGAAGCACAAGCACGCACCAGCAGTTCAACCTTATCCGAGAGAACACCTTTGGTGAACGAACCTTGTTCTCGATGAACTGTACAGGATTACAAAGAAAGGTTGTGTAGAAAAGTTAAGTATATCTTAGTTTAAGCAGACCACTGGGCTGATTAACAGCTCTCCTAGGGCTGGCCCGAAGGATTAGATTTATTTTACGTGGCTAAGAACCAACTGGTTACCTTGCAACGGGACCTACAGCTTATCATGGAGAACACATTATGACGAGAAATGAATTTCTGTCACAGAAATAAATTCCTCTAATTACTCACTGGCCGGACGGAGAGAGTCGAACGCTGGGCCAACAGCATGCTAGCTGAGAGCTCTACCCACCCCTCCAGTGAAGAACTTGAGGTTGTGTAGCGCGCGGCAAAATGTAATAAATCATTCGTTACTTCGCTTCCAGACATTTTCCAGCTGTGAACTGAACGCTTGTTCACAGATCACTGTCAGCTGAATAAGCGTTGCTGTCTCTTTCATAGTCCTTTGCTGTTTTTGCAACCGCGTTAAGTGTTTTTACTCTTTCATATAGAATTTACCTTTAGTGAAATGAGCATGCGGTGGTTTAGAAACATTTTACTGAATGGCCAGATAATCTAAGACCACAAGGATAACGTTATGATATCTTAAAGTAGGGCAAATGTAATATATTTGCCCTACTTTTATATCGTTATTATATCATAGGCACTGCTAAGTCTCCTCCTGGAACCTCCTCTTTAGATAAGGATATATTCTTGGGGACCTATCAGATGACAGCTCTTTCAATAAGCTTTTTTAGCATATATATATATATATATATATATATATATATATATATATATATATATATATATATATATATATATATATATATTGCACAATGACTAGCCCTTTGTTGGCCGAGTTGGTTGAGCTTCAGACCGTCATTCGATGGGCCGGAGTTCGATTCCGCCGCCGGCTGATGAAAAGTTAGAGGAATTTATTTCTGGTGATAGAAATTCATGTCTCGCTATAATGTGGTTCGGATTCCACAATAAGCTGTAGGTCCGTTGCTAAGTAACCAATTGGTTCTTAGCCACGTAAAATAAGTGTAATCCTTCGGGCCAGCCCTAGGAGAGCTGTTAAATTAATCAGCTCAGTGGTCTGGTAAAACTAAGCTATACTTACTTTGCATAATGACTAATGGTAAAAGTGACTGTTATTATTTCTGTGTGGAAACATCGAAAATTTTCAGCATGTTGTTCTCTGTCTGACTTCTGCCTTTGATGTGAGTCAGTGTGGTTGGGGAATTCTCTGCTTGGCTTGTTCCATTTACCATTAGAGAGTTTCCATCGATTACCTTTTTTTTATTTATCTTTTTCACTAGTTCTTCATACCTGCTCGATTTTTCTTTAGTTTTGCGCTTAAATCGTGTTCTCTCTCTCTCTCTCTCTCTCTCTCTCTCTCTCTCTCTCTCTCTCTCTCTCTCTCTCGTTTATCTACCCATTCTGCTGTTAATCCCAAGGCTTATTTCCTTCAGAGCCCGCTTATAGCGACCTCTCTTAGAGTTATGCAGCAACAATGAGCATCACATGTAGTCAGTCTGCTCAAACATTCTTAAAAATATTGTCATACATGCTATCGCTTTTGCTGACAGAAATGACCTTATATTTCTTTATGTTAACTAATGGCAACGCAACGGAACTATTAATATCCTGTGCAACAGGCTGCCACAGGTAAAAAGCAGAGGTAAGAGAAGAGAACAGAAAATAAAAGAGATTCTGTTTCCTTTGATTCCAGTGTTCTCTGGTTTTACGGTACCACAATTTTATTTCAAACCGAAAAAATGTCGAGTTTACAGAGAAGTTCTTTCCAGTATTAACGGCTTTTGCCCTGTGACGCGCTAGCCGCCAAATATCAGTGCATTTTTTTTTCGGGGAGGGGTCGATTTAATCGTTTATATCTGATCTGTTCAAATATTTGAAGACCACGCTGCCTGAAAAAGTAATTTCGAAGTCACAGAACCTCTCTGTTGTTATAAAACATAAGCAGTTAAAAAAATAATGATGGAAAGCATTATTTAAAAAAGATCACAAAAGGTGTATTCCGTTTTCTTGACTGGAAATGCCACCAATGTTACCTGGGAAAGGTGGAGTGTTGTTACTTTCTTGTCGAACATTTATCATATATTTTTTACGCTACAATTTCCATACACCGCCAATGATAGCAATACTGTGCCAACGAAAGAAAAATAGAGAAAAGAAACAGATGAGATGGATTATGATTTGCAAACAAAAGACTCCTTTTGATGCTTTTCTGTGGTAGTTGTTGCTTTCGCAGCTTCATTTCTTTATGTTCGTTAATATAACATTTTGAATGGGATCATCGATTCAAGAAACAACTTCAAACATGAACTAGGAAGAACCCAAATTCAGACGCTTTTGTTTACCTCTTGAATTCTCTAACTACTTCAATATCTTATCAATAATGTAATACTAATATCTTATTTCTACAATTATTGATGCGATGTGAAACATCCCTGCACTACTTGTTCTCTTCCATGAATTCCCATGAATAACCAACACTGGCTACAGTTTCTTGAAAGGAATTCTCGATGGCCCGACGGAGAAAGAAATGAAAGACAAACACATCGAGGACTCTGGAATCTTTCCTTCTAAGGAAAGATTCCGGAATTTCAGTCGGTTCAATGAATTCCAAAACTGCCAGCATAAGAAAAAAGACAACCAAGACGCCATTCTACTGCTGTAATTAGAAGGAGCAGATACTGACGTAAACAGACATAATGGAGGATAGTTATACAGAGTATAACAAATCTCAACTTACGAATAACAAGCATAGCACCCAAAATGGGTTACACAGTATTAATCAGAAGGGTCCCTAGAGACAAAAGTAATAAACAGCAGGACATAATAGTTAACAGCGTAACTTAAACTGAATTCTGATAGAAATAAGAGGTTTGTCGGCCCTGGAAAATATCCAGGAGCTTTTATTAAACATTTCTTTGTTTGAATCCAGAGGGCTCCAACTTTCTCAGTGCCCAATAGAGCAGAAAATTGGGACATGAAATAGAAATTAACTTACTGCTGTAGCATAGTGAGCTCTCTGAGAAAAATGATTAAAAGTGCCCTCATATTAGGATGAGAAGATATTAAGTTCTGTATGCTATTGTATTATTATAAATATATATATATATATATATATATATATATATATATATATATATATATATATATATATATATATATATATATATATATATGTATATATATGTATGTATGTCTGTATGTCTGTGTATATATATATATATATATATATATATATATATATATATATATATATATATATATATATATGTGTGTGTGTGTGTGTGTGTGTGTGTGCATATATATGAAGATTTCTCGTGGCATCCATATCCAATGCAGCACGAAGGGACGTGCATGAGAATCTAAGTGTGAAATTGAAAATGTAGAATACACTACAAAAGTACTTGTTCAAAGTCCCAGTTTTCACTCACCTTCTGACGTGGATTTATAAAATATATGAAGAGAAAAGCAGTATGAAACTTTCTCCTCTCCTTTACCACTTGTTTACCGTTGAGGGCTTATCAGCTCCAGTTCCCTCAAAAGACTTCATTTTCTTTATTACTCTCTTGAGCAACCAGATTGCCTTCTTTTGCAAGGCTTTGAAGAGCTTCTCTCTCTCTCTCTCTCTCTCTCTCTCTCTCTTCTCTCTCTCTCTCTCTGGATATGTGCGAGATCCTTTTTGTATGTGAAAAGTTATGAAATGCACAGAAGCTTTCCTTTATAATTTTTTTTTTTATTTAAGTCAGTACGTTCAATGGGTTTCAGAGAGATTAAAAATGTCAGATTTATCTATACAAAATGTTTTTTTAAAATGGTTTATGTTATCTTTGCTCAAATAAAATCATTTTTATTTTATGCAAATTATAATAACAAAGTCTCCAGAATGACAAACAAAGACGAATAATAATGTTGGCTCACACGGACAGATCAGATAACCTCAATAATCACTACGCCAGATATTAAGGTTACAAGAAACTATTCAACTACAATCGCCAACATCATAAAGTTGATGACCTGCAAAGCAAAACAATATGTCAAGCATGTTCGATGGCTTTCAGAGAGATTAGAAATATCAGATTTGTCTATACAGAAATGTTCTTAAGAAATCTACTGCTTAATGTGACACTTCCAAAAAAGTATCCTCAGTGAGACAAGAAAACGCGGTTTGGTCCAATGGCGTTGTTTGACAACTTGCAGTAATCAAGGTAAAGGAAATGGTTTATTACTGATTTTCCTTCATAAATATTCTTATAAGGATGATGAGCCACGTCTTAAATTTCCATCGTTCTGAAACTCATCATTTTCGGTAGTTCAAGTGGTAAAGGAAATGGGAAATATTTATTGTCTTGTGTCTTTTTCAAAAATATATCAAATATTTTTATAAAGGATGATAAATTAGCCACTATAAAAGATATATAATTTTCCATTTTTCTGCTATTAGTGAGCTGTAGTTTCGCCATCACAAAGAGACTGTTTCTAAGAACTGCTTACTTCGATTTTCTTTTAGTTACTTCAGCAAGATCATATGTGTTTACATAAACGATGAAGTCCATAGGAGAATCACTAATAAAATCAATTTGCTCTCGAACAAATATAAGCAATAAGATGTTCAGAGTTACAGGAACCTTTGACTCACTGGAAAAGTTGCAATTATTTTGACTGAATTAGTCGGACATGAAACCTAAATTTGTTGTTCAAGTCAGTTTCTTTCGATTAACAGGACAATAAGCTCAGGGCGTTCAATACTTGCACATTAGCTTTTACAGTTCGATCTTCTCAGCATGAAGGTCTTCAGCGAGTTGTGTTCTAGCTTTCCCTCCACTGGATAAGCTTCCATGACAATTTCCAGCTTTGCGCCACAATGACCCAACTCCGACATTTGCTTCACAATATTGGCGCTCTTAAAAAGAAACAAGTAAAAATAATGCTCGAAAGTTTCTTCGGCGCAATCAAGTTTTCTGTGCAGCCGCTACAGCGTAAAATCAAGACCACCGAAAATAGACCTATCTTTCGGTGGTCTCGGTATAATGCTGCATGAGCCGCGGCCTATGAAACTTTAACCACGGGCCGGTGGTGGCCTACCTTATAGTGTTGCTGGAAGCACGATTTTGGCTAACTTTAACCTTAAATAAAATAAAAACTACAAGGCCAGAGGGCTGCAATTTGGTAGGTTTGATGATCGGAGGGTGGATGATCAACATACCAATTTGCAGCCATCTGGCCTCAATAGTTTTTAAGATCTGGGGACGGACAGAAAAAGTGCGGACGGGACAAAGCCGGCACAATAGTTTTCTTTTACAGAACTAAAAGCCTCATTTGTCTCCAACGACATCCAAATGGAGGTCTCCCATCAGGTGGACTTTACAATGGCGTCTGCTTTCCTTTTCATCCCTTACTGATGAAAAAGTCTCCTAATGCCCGCTCTGAAGGATAATCCTTTTGCTCATCCTTTCTGGAAAAGTTTCCTTTTCCAAGAGATTCATTCTCTTTAATAAAGCCGGTGATCATTTCAGTCTCGCTAAATGCCTTGGTTGCAATTTTAAGGTTTTCTATACAATGAAGCTTCTCTTAGGCACGATTCATCGTGACTGATTCAGCGATGTTTACGAGATTTGTTAAGATTTGTGACTCGTCCGATTCCCCATCAAAAGCATCTCTCTCTCTCTCTCTCTCTCTCTCTCTCTCTCTCTCTCTCTCTCTCTCACACACACACACACACACACACACGCGTGCGCGCATGCACGCGCTTAATGAACCCATTTTCATGAAAACCAATCCTGCTATTAACAGTGGCTACTCTAATAATTTTTTAAGTAAAGAATAATTTATGAGGTGATGTGTTTTGAATATGACTTCGTAGAGGTTGGCACGGGTTCTGATACTGATCAAGGCCGGACATATGATGTAATTCGGGATTACATATGTAATCAACGGATGGTTTGACAAAAAAATGGGTGAGCGATAAAAAGAAAGAGATGTGAAACCGCCAACTACCCGCGTTAACAATTCTGCTGGGAAGAAGAATCGTGGGTGCCATTCAGACCAGGGTTAATATGGTAACCACCGCCATCGACATCTGCTTACCCCATACAAAAATGGGAAAAAAACCGTTAAAACTGCCTTTCCTGATAGAAAGGGCGAACATATGAGACCGTTGAAACAGCGGACGAGATCACCGCCAACTTGAGCGTTAACGATTCGAAGAATCGTGCGGCCTCTTTTGCAGTGGCTTAAAGAGCCTGCGTTGTGCAGATCACAGCCTCTTGGTCCCTCAGCCATAATAATGTGATTTCAGATACTGCAGGCTGTGTGAAAAGAATCAAGAGGAAATAAAGAAAAATCTGAGAGTCCTTTCAAAGTCCGATATAAGAAATACTCATAGAATAATATTCAGAGCACTTCACCTTTATTTGATAACACTTTAATCAGTGTTCTGTGAGATCGCTCGCTATGTTACACCAATGAAATATTTTTACTCCATGTTCCCATTATTCATTCTATTACGCGTCCAGAAAGCGGTAGACCTCTCTGGTATCAGATAAAAAATGGTTGATAAAAGTTCTAGACATTTTTCGCTACCGACAAGCCTCTTATTAACTTCCATTTCTACTAATATTCGCTTTAAATTACGATGTAAAATATTGTGTTCTGCTGCTTATTAGTTTAGTCATCAGGGACGCTTTTGATCGCTACGGTAATCCATTTTGGAAGTAATACTTGCTATGCATAGATTGAGGTTTGTTACACGCTGTAAAATTATTCTCCACTTAGTCTGTTTGTATCAGTACCCGCTTCCTCTAGAAATAGCATTAGACGAACGTCTTGGTTGTCTTTAATTTTCACGCAGCGTTTATGACAATTTATTTAACATAATGAAGCACAAGAATACCATCGCTGAGGAAGATCAACGATAAACAGAAGCAGCTAAAAACCAGCCACGATTTGTTTGTCTTTCATCAAGACTCCTTTTCCAAGAACATCCAGCCAATGTTGGTTATTCGTTGGCTGTTCATGAAAGAGCAAAAGTAATGAAGGGATTCTTACATCATGAATTGCTGAGATAAGATATTGGTATCGCATTATTAATGAGATATTAAAAATATTTATGAAATGCTGCTCAATTATTTGACTCTGATCTAGATCAAAGAAATAAACAACAGAAGGCGATGTGGGGCTTTTCCTAGCCTTATGTTTAAAAGTATTTCTTGGTTACATGATCTTACTGGAAATTTTATGTTCATACAAAAAAAGGAATGTAGCTGCGAAAGTGACAACTACCAACAGACAAACACCAAATGAAATGTTTTTTATGCTTTCAATTATAATCCTTCCCATTATTTTATTTTGTTTGGCTTACGTTGCTGGTGTATTGCAATAGTTATGTTGTGTATGAGAACTGTAGTGAAAAAATAAAAAGAATACTCATTAAACCTTGAAGACACTCATTCCTTCCAGGGTAACATTATTGGTATTTCCAACAACTTTTTGCGAGTTTTAATAATTAGTCTGTGAATTACTGGCGTTTTATTGAAAACAAAACAAAACGAAATGCACCTATATTTGATGACCAATAAGCCATCAGGGAAAAGCCGATAGTATTGGAAAATACTTCATTGTAGACTCGCGATTTTTTCTATTGGCGGGAAATAAAATGATGATATTGTAAAAACCAGAGAGCAATGAAATCGACAGAGAAGAATCCTCTTTCTAGTCTCTGCTCTCTGTTACAGTCCGTTCTGCTCAAGGCTAAATATAACTTCCATGGCCTTTGCTGCTATCATTCATTATCATAAGCTCATTTCTGCCAACGACGACAATAAGAATAATGAAAAATGTTCTGGGATTACAGCGTATGATAGTGGTCATTGAAACGGCTGGCAATGGAAATCTCACAGGCAACGTTTAGGTCCTTTAACCAGATCTTATTTCAAAGGCATCAAAATCTCTGTTGAGCCGTTATCGGAAGAACCACCAAGAGACAAGGTTCCCTAGAGGAACAAACGCCTCAATGAGAAGACTTCTTTCAGAAGATTTGGTAAAATCCTTTGAAATGATAATACCCTGAGCTAACAAAAGTCACTCTTCACTTAACAAAAAATTGCACTCTGTGATTTCAGATGAATATCAAATCATTCAAATTCATTTGTAATTCAGTCATTAGAGATATGCCCATTGCAAGTAACATATGCCCAAGTTTCTGTTAAGAGTTTCTTCGTCAATAAGAAGTGCACAACACAGAGCAAGAGAAACGGTGGAAGGGTTCGCTTACACTTTAAGCATCTTTATTCTTTAGTTGATTGTTTCTTTATCTTTCAGTGCCAGAGAACTTGAGATCAAATCAAAACTTTTACCTCTCAGAACCATTGGCCACTTCCTGGCTTCCCAACCCAGCCACTGAAACGGAACGAAGGACGGGAGTCTTTTCACTTCCTCTCTCAAGAATTCCGAGGGACGAATCCGTTCATCACTATCTATCAGCCATACTTGAAATATCCCCAGCCTTTGATCTTCGTCCATTGCCCGTTTTGTGAGGAATAAGACAACGATTCGCTCCCCAGGGCACCTCGCTTGAAAAGCAAGTTAAGGCCATTAGATATTCACAGTGACGAGATATCTGGATAATGATTACTAATAGTTTTTCATTTTCTTTGAAGCTAATGAAAAAAAAAAAACCTTTTAGGCTCTATTTGGATGAAATATAATGATCAAAGATAAAATATTATAAGGACAGATATCAGGAAAACGTTTTAGGAAATTTATAGTCAATGCACCTCTGTTGTCACGTCATCATTGCATTTAGGATATTAAATCATTTGGCTTCTATTACGTCTCTAAGAAGACCATGATGCCAGTTCAGAAACATTGAAATTCGAAGATCCCGTCTTCCTCTTGACAAGACTCTCAATCCCTTATTAGTTCAGTTATATGGGATGAATTAGAGAAAAACGACTTTCTGGTGATAGAACCTCATTTCTTTTACTTTCCTTAATAGGCCCCGTTTGCAGGTAACCAGTTGGTTCTTGGCCAAATTAAGAATCATCACTTTGGGCCAGAATTTTGGAAACGTTCAAAATCATATCATCTTCTTAAACTAAATTTTTCTTCCATGATGATCTTTAAAAATGAAGAATTTTCCTTTACTGCCTGTTCACTTATAGGTAGTTAAACTCTTAATGTAATCTTAGGAGTTTCATTTTTAATTTAACACGATTTCCATCACGAATAATTTGTTGGCATTTTGGTGAGGAATTTCTAAAGCCATTTTATAAAAAAAAACGTTAATGTTTCTTATCAACAAATTAGATTTTCCTTTCATAACCTGATAAAACCAGTTTAATCTTGGATGACATTTTTAATACAAACTGAATTGTTTTATCAACATCCCGCTAAAGCCATTTTAGTTTGAATACTGAACACTCAACAAACAAAAGTATCATCAACCTCATAAAACCAGTTTTTATGGATGACAAATTAAAACTATCCTTCCTAAATTTTTCACGTTTTTATGCTTCCATATATCCGGGACCTAAAAATTCCTGTGGATAACAATTTGAAATCATTTAACTGTTACCTAATTTCAGGTTAGCTGGAAGGCTGTTAACATTCAAACTCACTTATGTCATTCACATGGCTTTTTTACGAAGTCTGAACAAAAAAATAAAGAACTGAAAAAATGGGCAGGAAACCAAAACAATGTAAACTTTAAAGTGAATGACCAAAAACCCATTTACAAAAATAATAGTAGATTCGAGCTGACGGGAAAACGGAAGAAAGAAAAGATCTAGAAGGTCTGCAAGTAACAGCAATGAGAGTCTTCAGTCCTTCCAGTCAATTGACTGCTGCCTTCTAATACTGAATACTATACTATATATATATATATATATATTATATATATATATATATATACACACATATATATATATATATATATATATATATATATATATATATATATATATATATATATATAAATATATATATATATAAAAATGCGTATTTCATACATATTATATATATGTAAACCATAAAAACGTGATAAAAACAGTTTTGACTGGAAATGCATATGTACTAGTAAAATATATATTGCGTTTCACTCGAACTGAAAAAATTATTTCGTTGATGTAAACAATAAAAAGAAAAAACTGAATGTAAGTGTATATATAACGGAAGAGATATTTAAGATTAACAGCAAACGTTACCAGGAAACTCTTTATACATTACATCACCGTAGCTGCGTATTATATGTGAATACAGGATGACTGGTTTGCCGCGTAACTCCTGACCCTTGAACTGTGAATAATGGATCAACATTACCTCGTAGAAGCCCTCCTCTGACGATCTCTAGGTTCTCTCTCTCTGAACTCAGACTCTCTCTATTCTCTCCCGAACCTTGCCACTACCCACAACGATCGACTAAAATCTAAGCATCTAATTCAATTCTCAGGTCAATGGAAACATGGACTTCTGTGCTATAAGGAACTGGCAAAACGTCCCACCTCTTCTGGTTTGAGATCATTTTCTATGAAATTTGCCCGAACATGTAAATGACTGCATTGTGAGGTTTACTGAATTAGAATTGAGAAAGCTCCAAGAGGCAGAGGAGCCGTCAGGAAGGTAAATGCATCGTTGAAGTTGGGACGAATTCTCGGGAGAAAGGAGATGAATTTAATTACATGATCATCATTGCGGAAATGACGTCGGAAGATTCATTACTCCAGACGGGTGATCTAGAGATATTAATTAAAAAAGCCTACTCACATTATTGCATTTGATCCAATGTTCCAAGAATTGAGTCATGCATATAGTGACAGAATTTCGGAACTCATAAAGCTGGTTTGGTATCTAGGTTGGAGACGCGAATTTAATCTTTTGCGGACTGATGTTAGAGGAACCGAGGCCCGATAAGCCTCAAGTCTTGAAGATCCATTTGATGGAGAGATAAGAAGAATTTCCATGAGTTGTTTTGCACTAACAAGGAGATATAGAAGGAGGGTTCTCCAGACGTGGCAAATAATTGTTGTGATTTTCTAATTACGTTATACCTTTTTCTCAGGAGATAGTTGCAACTTTCTATTACTATTTATATTTATATAAGTAAAAAAAAAGTCTTTACAATGCCTCCAGGAACGACCTCCTCACTATTTCCGTGAATAACACAACTTCTTATCTTGCAAACTTAGCACCTTGGGTTTGCATGTAGTTAAGGTTGAGAAGTAAACAAAAGTGTCTTGCATAGAACGCACCATACGTCAAGATGATAGTTCTCTTATTTCAAAGACTGCTAATAGCACTTAAACTCTAGTTAAAACATTCCTTAACAACTTCAAAACTGATTCATAATTATAAGTAAATCAATTATATTATCCTCATTCAATAATTGTCCCTCAAAACGTGAAATGCCAGTTTGTTTCTCATCATCAAAGTCTGGCATTGCGCCTTAGAACAGAGAAGGTGACGCCAAACACTCCTTTTCCTCGGCTGAATGAAGTCTCGTGTGGCAACTTTACCATACTGCCATAAAACTTGGCCTGAGAAGGAAACGCAGATATGTGGGTTAAAGAGGCTAAAAAGGATAATTATGGGAAGAAAGAAGAGGTTGATGGGGAAAGCGCTCCAAATATTGAAAAGTAAATAAATTCAGCTGATGGATGGAGGTGGAGCAACATGACGAAAAGATATTTATCCTCATATCCAAGGTGCATTTATATTTTATTCGGCCTTTCCCCTGATCTTGACGGGAATTTGTAAATTTCATTGAAAAGTCGAGAAAGCTGAAGCAATCTTTCAGATATTAAATGAGTTCAAATGGTAATTTTTATGTTAATGGCTTCGAAGGAATAAATTGACCACAAACGCTGTGGCCGGTCGTTTCCTCTTCTAAGAAGATCGAAGCTCATCTTCGTTTAGACATTCACAATAAAGCTTCACCAGTGTCTGCAGTGGTGTTCCTGACTCTTTATCTCTTTCAAAGGATCAAGAATTTTTAACAGGTGAGTAATGAAGTAAAACTCATATTGCCACTCTGTCATTACGCAAAAGAAAGGAAAACGAACTCTTTGATGACTACTGCAAAAATATAAATGTTCCAGGATGGTGAATAGTGGATCATCCTCCGTAATTCACGAATGACTTATTTATTCTTTTTAACAGAAGCGAGTCGTCCTCCTTATGGATTCTACAATAATGGCGCAACCGTTTATGAGGAAAACAGTGCTTACCAGGTACTTTGTTAATGAACAAAGTACCACTATTATCAATAATAGTGTTGGATATGTGTAGGATGCTTGTAACTGACCTTCAATAACTGATTCACATAAGAGACAGAAGCATGGTGTAGACACGGTGTTCATCCTCTTCACTTCTAAAGAACGGAGACTACCAAAATTGTTTTTATACTTAAAGGTCTTTGCATTTGCTTTATGCCCTCAAATACATCTCTGTCAATACATTCATTTCTTAAGCTACCACGACGTCTCCGTAAAAATCATGGTAGGGTGCAATATATTCCTCAGAGGACTTAGGATATGTTCAAATGAGTACCTGGATCAAGAATTTAACACGATCCGCCAACACCTAACGCAATATATATCCACCACATAAATTAAGAGAGGGCTATTAATGCAAATAAAATATACTTTACAGAGGTCCCAGTTACAACAGACAAATAGATTTCAACAACAAAATATAAAGACTTCCATCGATGAAAACATGTCAAAAGGCCACAGGCAGCAACTCAGTTCTAATAATCCTTCGTTTTCCATTATCCCAAAGTGTCCATATGTATCTGTTTGCTAAAAGCGTTTAACGTATGTCTTAAATAACCAGTAAAGAAGCGGAGTTTACAAGACACCGTAAGCTATATTGTCATGACATTTACTGTAGGCGAAACAGGTAGATAAAACCTCGCAAAGAATAACAGCACAAAAGATCAATTATCACGGACACTGACTTTTATACGGAGAGTTGGCTGATATTTTCACAGCAATAAATTGGAAATACAGGGCATGTCATTAACTGGAGTGGGGCGGAGTTGGTTTTCAAGAGTAGCTGTAACATTCAAGTACAAAAGAAAGATGCTGGAATCTGCTATCATCAATCAAACCAACAATATGAACCTGTCAGGAGGACATTGGTATTCGGACGCCATTGACACCTTAATCCTCGGACCCCTTTTTGAAGAGGATGACCCAAGCTTTGCTTTGCTTCGCCAGATCCATCGCCAAACTGGGAGCTAATGAGGCCAAAAACCACTAGGGAATTTGGTCAATCTCCTCCTTCTTAAACGCCACATCCTTAACATCAGGCCTAAGGCCACACCTTCATGTTTTTTATATAGGAACCATTGTAAATGATTATCACCTGTCCATATTCTACCAGTGAAGTGGGGCAGCAGACAAACAACAGAAAATATGGTTTCAACGTTTAAATAGTGTTTTATGGGTTTCTTATTTTCATATTACACTGTAGTATTACAGGAAAAACAAAATAAATATATATATATATATAATGTTTATATATCCATATATATTAATAATAAACAGCCGGGTGTAAGTCTTAACTAGAAATCCAGGATGACTTTATCTCCAAGTCATTAACGCTCACTGAACGACAACACAGACAAATTTATCATCTGTTTATAAAACCTCCACACCTCCAGGTGTCAAAGGGGAGAGGCTTAAACCGTTAAAACTCATTAGTGCTAGGGGTTCATACTACGTTTAGTCACTATTGTACAAAGTGTTTGAAAGGATGTACCTATTTCCATAAAAGCATTATTGCACTGTGGTGTCTGTTTAAATCCAGTAACCAGGAACAGTGAGCGTAGCATCCGACATTATTAAGCTATTGAATAACACATTTTACTGATGTACTTAAACTGCCATAAAAAGTTTAATATATCAAGTCAGCGTATAAAGTGAAATTATCACGAACACTGACTTTTTTATACGTTTGTTAGCTGATGTTCTTTACAGCAATAAATTGGGGAACATTCAAAAAAAACGGGTCATTTTTATTCCTGGGATAAATGACAAGTGCCATAGCGCCATAACAATCAAACCAAAATATATCTACCAAGTGAATTCAATCTCTTTGATAAAGTCACCGAACGTGTCAGGATGGCTAAGAGGGTTGCATTTCCGTTCAGTCGATCCATCGAGTATTCCGTCACCATTTAATATAACAAAGAATTCACCTGCGCTTACCTGTGTGAAGCTTTGTTGTTTCAGCCGTATCAGCCATTATGAACATTCGTTCATTTTTGTCAAGATGGCGATTTTGTTCTTATCTTCAGAAGAAAAACACAAGCATAGATACACAAAAATGAGGAATTTCATTATGTCCATGTGTTATTTTAATTAGGTACCACAAGAAGTGGAAAAGATTAACATCTCTGAATATTTATGCCCCTTCCGAAAACGAAAAGGAAGCAGATATTAACCCAGACAAACCAAAAAACAAAAACAAAAAAATAACTACATGCAGGAGACATGGGTTTCAGAAGATGAGGATGGAACAACTTATGAGGAAACGAAACAACAAAATAAAGTATAAAGTTTCATAATGTTTATCTGTTCATATAGTTATGTGAATGCAAACACTACCAAAAGATTGACTTAACTAGAAATCCAGGATGACCTAAAAACGAGAAAAATGAAAGCTCATGGAATACAGACAAGACAGACCAAATCTTTTTGGATTATTTTATAAATGTGATGCTTCTTTATCCTTCGGCCTCGGCGGAACCTAACGAACCGTTAATATACAAATAGCCCTCTTGAGCACTAGATAAGTCATTATTGTTTGCAAAAGGGTGGAGATTCTACCCAAAGTATAACCATTCTCCGTTCTTCACACACAAATACACACATTCACATACACATAACGCACAAACATTCGACCCACTAAATATTTGTTAAACATCCTCATTTAGGCTACTAAGTATAAATAAGTTGACATGGCATTTGCATTACATATATTGATAATAATTAAAGTGATTAAAGAGAGTTTAATGAAAGAAAAAGGTCATTTAAAAGTGAATGATAATGTTCAGCAAATTATTATTTGAATGTAAAAATTCCGTAAATCCTCAGATATTTTTCCTTCCCTTCATATCTCGTTTGCAACTGAGAGCTTGAAGACCTGTTTTGAGAATCCTTGTGAGTCTATACAAAAGTGGGCGGGTGCTTGCAAGAATTTGTAGCTCTTGCAAACAATCTCTCTTTATTATCATCATTATTGCACACGTAAGTCAATGGTACATGCCACTGACTTGATGAAATGGATAAAATAAAAAAAATTCTCATGATTAAGTAAAAAGTAACAAACATCCAAAAATTGTAAAAATGTCAGAGAATTATCTACGGCAGACAATTAGGACAATCTGACAACAACAGATCGTTCTACTTCAGTCGTGAGACGTCTGTAGCAGAAGGACCCTTCTGGAAGGAGAATCTCCTCAATCACTTGTCGTCAGTCCTCATCAGAAGTCACCTCAACATCCTATCTGCCAGGGACTCTGCTTAGCCTCTCTCTTGGCTCTGATTTGCTTTGCCTTAAAGTATGGGCCCACTTCTGCCGAAAACTGACTAAAAAATTACTGATATTTTTGTCATTGTCCAGACAGAATGAGTCCATGGTAATTAAAGTTATTATACAAAATTGATCCCACACACACACACACACACACACACACAAAGATATCTCATATTTTTATATAGGCCAAAAAATTAGATATATGATAAATAATGTATACTTTTAGATTTAAATGTCTATTTCTTTATAATACATCAGCAGAAAAAACGTTGCAAAATTAATATATATATATGACGGTGTATTTAACTATAATATTTCAGTCACAGAAATCTTGTTTTGGGAATATATGGGATGCGTGTCATTGTTATTTAGGAGATTGGAGGCAGCCAGAGTCTGGTGTTCAAACCAGAAAAGAATCGAAAGAGAGAAAGAGATGAGAATCTCAGGTCATTTTTTGACTTCATGTCAGGCCAATGAATTTTAGTAAAAATTATAATTCTCAACTTTTCGGAAGGTTTAAATGTCTATTTCTTTTCTAATATATCATTCAGAAAAACTGCTGGAAAAAATTAATCTATTTATCGAAAAACTGATGGTGTTCTTTAACTGAACTGAGTAATCCCTTTTTCAGACATTATTCTACCCATACAGAAATCCCATTTTGGGAATACCCTCATTGGGATGCGTGTCAGTGTTCATCACCTGAGAAACGGGTCGGGAGGGAGCAAAAGAAGGAGGCAGCCAGAGTCTGGTGTTTCAAATCCAGAAGTTAGACCTTTTTTAATCAAAACATCGAAGAAAAGATTATAAATTCTGGTCCGAATTGTGTCACTTCACAAGGTCTCTATGGCCAGGGTTGATGAATTGCATTTCATAGTATCATTTTGCCAATCAGTGTTCCCTCAATTCTTCCTTTATAACCAATGCTACTATTTATTCTTTCCCTTTAAATTATGCCTCGCTCGTCTTCCTCTCCATGGCTTTGCGAAATGGTTTGCGGTTCTTTTTTCTAGATGCAGATATGGTACCTTTAAGCGTTTGTAAAAAAAGGTTCGCTCTCGAAATACTTGACGGTCTTATAAATAAAGTCGGTTTCAATTCATCCGTCCGACCCGAGGGTGACGATGTGGCAGTGCGCATGTGCAGTTCGTGACTGGCTGGTAATCATCGTGTCCGATATCGTTTGCTTAATGTGATAAATATTCAAACTACTTCTTCAGTAACATATTTGAAAGTTTTATATACAATAACCCTCACACCTTCTTATATAAATCATGAACATGAGATTTTCATCAATAATGTACCTATACAAGCACAAGAAAGACGAGCTTGAATCAAACAGTCGTATCTGTCACAAACGAACGACGGGCTTTCAATAGTCATGTTTTATCTCACTGGTACAGCTCAGACTGCACGTAGACTTATGCAGACAAACGGTTCAGATCACAAGATTTCCTTATCATTTGAACTTTATTCTATGTACAGCACAATTGTATTGCAAGAATGTAAAAAATAACTTTAATCATAAATTTAGACCCACGTCCGTAAGCTGGAAAAATAACCTTTAATGATGCTGACTGCCTGAACACGAAGCACTGACAAGCAAACGGTACGCCCGTTATGCCACTGATTTGACAGATATTTGATTTTGTTGACTTACTTTGAAGCACACTTATCTACCACAGCCGATGCATTTCCAGTTTATGGTATTTCTATATATCGAAACAAAATCAGTCAATCACTAAACAGAGAACGGGTTCCGAATGGTTACAGGCAAGATTCCATTTTCTTTAACTCCTACCGTCAGTGCAGAAAAGGATTTTTGGATTGACACACCATGGGATCATTGCTCTTGATTCGTTCCGCGCTTCATTAAGTAAAACACCACACAAAGCCTAAGAATGACCTAATAGGAGTTTTTGATATTCAAAGATATCAGTGATCCTAACAGGAATCTTGAAGGTGATATGCTTTAAGCAGAGACGATAGGAACTTTAGGATACAGTTGTCATTCAGTGACAAAAAATTACTTCAGAATACTCTCTCTCTCTCTCTCTCTCTCTCTCTCTCTCTCTCTCTCTCTCTCACCTAATTAGTGATTTGCTTCTTCAAATCAAACTGTGACGCAACATTAAAAGAAACCTTCCTGCTAATGAAAGAAAAGATGAAGAATTTTGTGCAGACTACTACAAGCTTCACATCTCTCTCTCTCTCTCTCTCTCTCTCTCTCTCTCTCTCTCTCTCTCTCTCTCTCTCTCTCTAAACAACGGGCTCCTTTCATTTGAATCGTGGATTCAGACATGAGAGTCTTCAAAACAATTACTGACGGCGTTTCCTGTCGCAATTAGGAATGGAGAGTTTGAAGACAATAGTCTATGAGCAATTAAACCCTAGAGAAATTGTAGTATTGACTCTTATACTTTCTATGTATTCACATGAAATCTTCAAAAACTAATTATAATTGTAATACTTGCACAGACCTTTTGATCATTTGTTACTATCCATTAACTCTTAAATAACTTCCTCCAGTTACTATCCAATGATATTTATCATTTGAATATCAGGAAAACTACAACTGAAAAGGCACTGGTCATGAATGCTCACGCGAGTGAACGAAAGTGTGATTGCAAACACCATAAATCTAATAAAATCAGTCAATGATGGTGAAAAGCTCTAATGGAACTTTGGGTCCTTTAAAGAAACTGTTCAACGATCTGTCCTCCAAGGCGGATGGGGGACTCCGCGAGTCATAACCTCTGAGGTACTATGTTTGCATGTAAAAAAAAAAAAAAAAAAATCCATATACATTTTTACCCTTCAGCGATCAAACTGAGTTTTGAAAAAAGTATATGCACAGTCATGAACGGTTAGTTATAGGTAAAAAAGGAACCAGATTATCATTCAGCGACATTATGAGCAGACATAACTGACGGAAAGTTAGAATTCTATTCGGTCGCTGGAAAAAAAAAAAAAAATGCTAGCGTGATGAGATAGTTTTAATAGACTACTGACAGAGAGAGAGAGAGAGAGAGAGAGAGAGAGAGAGAGAGAGAGCACGAAATTCCTGTGATACCTGTCTTGTGAGGCTCCCCAAGGTAATTACCCTTAATGAAGGCGGCGAGATGTTTCTCGGCCCACAGGTTCAGGTCAGGGATCGGGACCCACGACCTTCATCTCAGAATATGAGTGTGTGAGAGGGAACGTGTTCATGTGTGCTTGAACTTGTCCTGTATATAAAGGGGCTGTGAGAGCAGACGTGTGTATGTGTGTTTGTGTGTATGATGTTTATCATCATTAGCGTATGTGTATTTTCTCTCCTGCATACACCGAGAGATTCGTTTAAACGGTCTGTTAGAAACATCATCACAATCTCGTTCTCTCTGAATGGGCAAGGAAAATCCACAATATGTGTGTACATAGATCCTTTTCCTCTGTCAAGGGAAGCTTTCTCCAACTTGTCAGTTGGCGTCTTCAGCCTTAATAAATGAAAATAAAATTTTGATACGTTTAAAGAAACTTTTTGAGCTAAAAAAGAAACTATGACATGGCAGCTTGTGCTCCTGTTATGTAACTGCAGGAACACTCGTCAATCTGTTGACAATTCTTAGAACGTCCCAGCGTAATGGCGGTTGGCATAATGGTCGTCTGTCTTGCTGATTGCTGCTGGGTGCCCAGAAGTGTTGAACTTGACTATTGTTCGCTGGTTCTATAGGCAGTTTTACGTTTTCTGATGACTGTTCAGTGAAAGGCGAGGCAGCTCCATCCGAAACTAAGCCACACCAATCTCATAGCACTGTAAATAGATCAGCGAGTGATTCTACAGTTACAAAAAAAAAAAAAAAACTGCTTTGTTAATGTTTCTTCTTTCTTTAGAGAATTTTTCTCAGATGTTATATAAAAGTCTTTTGTTCATTAGGGGTGAAGAAGCCAACTGCTCAGGTTGGCGAAAGCTACCTTTGACAAAGTTTGAAGATATATATGCATACAAATGTAATTGTGTATTCTCTTTACCCATAATGATCCGTCTTGTAATTCAAGTATCAGGAACTGTTTGAGGTGCGAGCGAGCCTAATTTTTGATGACCACTGCAATATGTTCTTGTGAAAGATTATAATTTTGTTTTAATATGCCAAATTCGCTCTGCTTAGGATTATAATGAGTATGATTTGATAAAATATATGTTTCAGTTTTCAGTTCCCCCCCCCTTCCCCCATCGGGAATTTCCCTAAAAGTGAAGGATTTCAATGATTCAATATCAAATTCAAATTTCATCAAAAACTGCCTAAGTTTTTTCAATGATTTTTAAAGTTTTCGTTAAGACCAAATCTCAATATGTGACGCACCTTACTCTATACTTGCCTAAGTCATATGTAGACGCCTCCCCATGGAATAAATCCCAAAAAGCTCTTCTGCCGAAAGTCGGGTGAGTTAGGCATTATTAATTTAATGCTGATTGTGACTTTTGCAAAAAAAAAGACTTAGCCAGTTGAGTTTATGATATGACGATATCTCCTTTCAGATTTTCTTCATGAAAACCTGGCAGTTTTTTGCTCAATAATTGCTAGTGTTCAGTTGAAGACAGGCACAAACGTCGTCACTTCACCTCTCCTCTAAACTACTCGCCCCATTCCTTTTATATCTCCGGAACCATGAGCTACGGCTCTTGCAGGAAGAAATTTTCTCTTACTAAAGGGCTCTTGATTCTGATTTCATCTGTTGAGGACAAAGCCTCGCCAGTTCTCTGCCAGAAGTCCTCAACCAATTCTTCAAGTTTAACGTCCTGTTTTCTTCCGGCTTGATGGATCTACTGTATAACTGCAGTGAAGAAAGCAGGCACAACTCTTTGGTTCCCGACACACTAGCTTCTCCTTCTGTTCCTACTCGGTCCCCTTTTATATCTTCCAAGTAATCACTGAACCATTGATGTTTTTTTACTAAAGGAGATCTTCCATTCAATGATCTCAGCTCTAACATGGACAAAACCCTTTCTTGCAAAAAGTTCTCAACTAATTCTTCAAGTTTAACGTTCATTGCTATCTTCCACTGTAAAAGAAATTCATTTTTCTTGGTATAACCAAATAAACAAGGTTAACAATCACCGTTGTTTTCTCCTAGGGATGTCCTAAGTAATTAGGATATCTTTAATTATCCGACTTTACATTTGCAAAGGGGGATCTGGCCTCATTCCTTCGATTCAAACAAAGGATTAAACTATTTTTCTAACTATAGTTTTTCTCGTTTCGGCCTCCTAAAACATTTTTTTATCAAAATTTGTTTTCATGCATCTGACGCAAGTGAACTATTTCACTTTGGAAGAATATACATCATTGGCTTATACATGAATGAATGAGGAAAGAATATGTGTTAGAAAGATTTCTGTGTTTTGAAAGGCGGAGGAGACAACTTTCTCCTTATATAAAGCATGCAACCTTTATACGCTATAAAAAGTTTGACTGCTTTTTGTCCTTTGTTTATTTTGCTTAAATCACAAACAATTTCTGACGGGGGGAGTTTTGCCATTGGTTCTGTGATATGAGTTCGCTTGGTTCGAGACAGGTGGCACATCTGCGATAGAGAGACTTTGCAAAATAGACTCATATAATAAAAGATCTGTTCTTTCCTACTAATTTTGCTGAGAAAAAATAGAAATTCGATTCGAGATAACTTGATAAAAGATGAAAACTATCCAAACCCAATTTGGAAAAATACTATTATTATCGATGCCCCTTAAACTGTGAAAGTCAATGGGGGTAACTAATTGCTGACACACGATTGCTGATGTAATTAGCAACTCCTACCGTTGATAAGGCTTCGAAAGCAGGAATAAGATACCATTACAGTGTTGACAAAGGGCGGAGAAGTAACGAAATATGCGGATGAGATATGAGGTTAAGAATGAATGCGGAGCTGAGACCCGCCCTCCGCAAGCGAGAGAACCTACAGTAGGTTCGCACATATAGTTCTAAAGTTTTAAATCCAATTTTTTTTATGAATGAAGATTTATCAAGATTTATAATTTGCTGCTTAATCACTTTACATATTTTCACTTCCTACAAACGAACAAACCGCTAATCTTCTATATCATAAGTCTTGAAAATATAAATATTAATCTTAATACATCAGCTTCCAGATTAAACCCTGTTTGCTTACCTCGTTGGTTTACAAAACGTCTTATCTTAATAGCTGCCATGAAAAGGATTGCAATTTCCAGCCTCAAAGCATTCAAAAATTTACTTTAAAGGGAATATAACTTGATTCAAATATCAAAATTATTGAAGATTAGGCACAATCATTGAGGCCTAATCATTTTTTTAATGGATGTATGAAGAACAGACCTACATTGTCTGACCCCGGTGCAGTTGGCCTCTCGCCGAGGTGAGGAGCTCATGGCAACACTGTGCAGCCATAAAAATTGATCAGATATCATTTAGGTCATTCTTTGTGATACGTGCACTCAATAATAGGTATATCCCTTTCATATAGATATATATATATACATGCAAACTCATGAAAAAGTCTTATAATTATATTTTCCTCATCCAATAGTATACTATACCACGGTTGCAAAATAATTTCTGAAGTTTCTCTCTGATTTCCAAGGTGTTTCAGAGCGCGGCGATTTCCTGCAGCATTCCCGGAACACGAATCGAAGAGGAAATAAAGCTGGCTTTTACGGCGTCTTCATTCCTTATCTAGGAAACGCCGTGATGCCTAAACTCTTTAAAATGCAGCTTTACAATTGTTTGGCAGGGGTATGTTTTACAGTCGGGCACGCAATGGGAGTCTAATAACTGCGTCAGCGTTGAGCTCTGAGTTCTAATTAAGGCGAAGCCATCTCCCCGATTTGTGTTGGGGATAATATCTGCATGGGCTTTTCTGGGCTTCGTTTACGATTTTTGCGCTGAAGTTTTGATTCCTGTTTCTTAAGTCATCAACTTCGTTATTACGATTATTATTTCCAATAATAATAATTAATCCCCAGTAATAATAAAATAATAATAATAATAATAATAATAATAATAATAATAATAATAATAATAATAATAAAGTACACTTTATAAACGAACTGAACTGAATTTCATTTTTATACCTCCTTTCAATAGCCGTCTGTCTCTCATACGAAGAAACGAAACTCGGGATTTTTCAAGGACATCTATTTCATAACAGACAACCTTCTGCTGAAGCCGAAACTGGGATTCCCTTCTAGGTGCACATAATTTACGAAACATACAGAGATCTATAATTATCATTTTAGTTTATTATATATGCATGTATAAGCCAATGTATGTCTGTGGCATACGTATATATATATATATATATATATATATATATATATATATATATATATATATATATATATATATATATATATATATATATATATGCAGGCCAAAGTAAAGTCCATATAAGATAAGGAAAATATTTATTTAGGGTTTTTCTTATATCATTTGACAGTTTTACATTTTTATTTATATCTAAGTAATGCCATTTGGCTATTTTGCTCTTGCATTATTTGTGGAATTGCACAAAAAATGTCATGAAATTCATCAGTGAGGATACCTATTTTTCATTATGGTTTACCACTCCGTCTCCTAGTTGTAAAATAGTACCGTCATGGTGCTCACTGGATCAGTGAGCTCGGCATGGCTGCACAACCATGGGAAACAGTACTCGAGAATCGCATCATTCATGAGGTGTGGCCGTTTCTCTACCATGAGACCTGATCTGAAGAAAAATATTGCATCCGCCAATTAACATCAGGCACAGTTGGGAGGATGCCTTCTGTTCCTCACCTTTCTCCCTCATTGTAGTAGCACTGAATGCCAGATTCACAGTTCCACGTTTTATTTTTATTTCCAACTTCTAAACGGTTTGTGTGAAGAAAAGTCATTTTCATTGTTTACCTAAGTACTTATACGACAATTGAACTATATTAATCTTCAAAGGTCATTCCTGGACATATGCCATAAACTAAATTTTTCTGAGAAATATTCTCAGACAGATTCACAGAGCTGCCGACCAGATGACTCAGTTTTCCTATATAGGCTATACCTTGAAGAATAGTGCATGGAAAGTTAGTAGTGGAGAAACTGATATGCTTGTTGCTGGAGTTAATTAACACACTGATGATATGGCATTTAACGGTTCTTTAAGAGTCTTTCATAGTTTTATATGACGACATGATGACTATGAAAGGGTTCTCCTGATCTTTGCAGCAATATTCTTCTTTAGTAGAAGTAAACTCAAAGAAAAAGCAGGAATAAGGGAGAATATGACTTGAATATGGCCCCTATTTAAACCTGATTCAGCAAATCATAAAAATCATAAACATTATACTCAATATCAAGAAAAAAATACGGTCCGAATATTGTGAAGCATTTTCTTTGTGTGCACAAAGTCGTCTTCGTCGTCACCCAAACGATGGTTCTGATACGACCAAAAGATCTGGAGCAAAATAGGAGTGGTCGATCAGTCAATGTGACGTCAGAGGAGGAAAGGGAGTCCTTTGGTGAGAAAAGGCTTTTAAGGGGAGATTACGTCACACTAAATGGTGTTTGGTTGATTCATTCTTTAGTCTAAAGGGCAGTTAGCGCTTACTTTTTATGATCTTTAAATATTGAAATCGAAGGTTCTGATTTTGCACCGGTGTTATTATATGAAAAAAAAAAATGATTGGTAGTGAAAATTCACCTTGACTTGCAAACATATCAACAGAGACTATCTTGGAGGCTCAAGGTGTTGGAACAGGCAGTCCGCTGCCCATCCCGAGCAAGGAACGGAGGGAACAGGAAAAATATGAAAAGAAGTATTGACTTATCTGGAGAGAAACCCTAAATAAGTTTCTCGAAAAGTAAAAACAAGAAAAGGTCGAAGGAAAGTGTAGCTGAAAGCCAGGAGGGAACAATGATACGATAATAATAATAACAACATCAACGCATCTGAAGCTCACTTTAATAATAGTTAGAAAAATATATTATGAATGAAATACGTGAATGTGAGAAATAAAGAGAGAACGCGACAAACGTCTCAACATCACTTGTGAAGGTAGTCATCGTGTTAGTAAATGGATAATCAGAGGTGAGCAAAAGAGAGAAATAAAAGAGTTTAATGAAAGCAAAAGTGAAAACGCTTCGACCTGATAATGAAGCGTTAGATGAAAACGCA
>NC_089787.1:8406589-8452184 GCF_040412425.1 Macrobrachium rosenbergii
GCAAGGGCCTCTTTCTCTATGACTGAGTAAGATCTCTGGTGAGGTTTTAGCTTCTGAGAAAAATAAGAAACTGGATGCATAATCCCATCCTTTCCTTCTTGAAGTAGGGCTGCTCCTACTCCGACACCTGAAGCATCTACTTGAAGACAGAATGGCTGTTCAAAGTCTGGAGCCTTTAGAATGGGAGCAGTAATAAGCATATTCTTTAAGCTTTCATATGCTTCATTACAGGTCTTGGTCCAAATAAATTTCCTTTTTGGGCTTACTAGGTCCGTCAATGGAGCAGCTACACTAGAAAAGTTAGGACAAAATAAATGCGATAATATCCACACATGCCCAAGAATCTTTGAACTTCCCTTCCTTGAATTTGGTGTAGGCCATTGAGCAATAGCTTCAGTCTTTGCAGTTACTGGCGTTATGCTCCCACTTCCAACTTTGTGACCCAAATAAATAAGTTCAGCTTTTCCAAATTCACTTTTATGTAGATTCACCATCAAGTTGTACGCCAACAGTCTTTGAAAAAGTATAGACAGGGTTTTTAGGTGCTCCTCCCAAGTATGCGAGAAAATTACTAGGTCGTCTAGATAAACTTTCACTCCTTCTAGCCCTGCCGTTACAACATCCATCATCCGTTGAAATGTTGCTGGTGCATTGGTCATACCAAATGGAAGTACTTTATATTGGTATAAACCAAATGGCGTCACAAAAGAAGAGATTCTCTTGGCACTATCAGTCAAAGGATTTGATAGTACCCCTTTAGAAGATCCAGCTTTGTCACGAACTTAGAATTTCCAACAGAGTCTATCATGTCCTCTATATGAGGCAAAGGATAAGAATCCTTTTGTGTCATGGAATTAACCTTTCGGAAATAAAAACATGCGATGTCCGCCATCTTTCTTCCCAACAACTATGCATGGGGATGCCCAGGGACTATCACTTGGCTCTGCAAGATTATTATCTAGTAAGAAATCGACTTCCTGCTTTAGTATCCTTAGCTTTTCATGTGACAGTCTGTAGAATGGCTGCTTAACTGGACGGGCACCTTCAACCAACTGGACATTGTGACTGGCTGCTGTGCAGGCTTTAGGGATATCTCCAAATATTTCTTTGAACTGCATGAGCAACTCTTTCACATCTTCTGCTTGGGTAAGAGATAAATGACTTAATTTAGTAGAAGGATTTTTAAGCACATCAGAGTTCTGAATTTTGACTTCTTTGCCACTAATACAGAAGTCATCATATCCTTTACTTGTTACATTTTCAATTCCAAAGTAGGCACTTCATCTTTAGGGCGATATTCTTTAATCAAATTAACATGAACCAACCTCCGTGTCTTTCTCCGTCCAGGTGTAGCTATTATATAGTTAAGATCACTTTCCTTAGAAATAACTTGATAAGGACCTTGATACCTGGGTTCTAAAGGAGATTTTCTTACTGGTAAAAATAACAATACTAAATCATCTGGTTTGTAACTTCTTTGTTCAGAATTTAAATCATAGTTAATTTTCATTTTATGCTTGGATTTATTGAGAAATTTTCTAGATAAATCATGAGCTATTTTCAGTTTCCTTTGAAGTTTAGAAATGTAATCGTTAACACTAGATGTACTCTCATCATTAAACCAAGTTTCTTTGCAATAACTTTAAGGGTCCTCTAATATCTCTACCAAACAAAAGCTCAAATGGAGAAAAACCTAAGACTCTCCTGACACGTACTTCTTACCGCATACAATACGTAATTCAAACCTTCATCCCAATCCTTTTCTTGATCCATGCAGAATTTTGATAGCATATTCTTCAGAGTCTGGTGAAATCTTTCAAGTGCACCCTGGCTCTGCGGATGATAAGCACTTGAATGATACTGGGTTACACCAAGGCGAGTCATAACCTGCTGAAATAAGTCAGATGTAAAATTTGCTCCCTGATCAGATTGTATTATCTTTGGGATACCAAACTGAGTGAAGAGTTTTTCCAGCACAGGCAGTAGCGTTTTAGTCTTTATGTTCCTTAACGGAACTGCTTCCGGATACCTTGTTGTTACACACATCATTGTCAGAATATACTGATTACCCTTTTTGGTTTTTGGAAAAGGACCCACACAGTCTAAGATCACCCTAGAAAATGGTTCGTCCACAACAGGTATAGGTCTCAAAGGAGCTGGTTTAATTGTCTGATTTGGTTTTCCAACTATCTGACAAATATGACAGGTCCTGCAAAATCTAGATACATCTTTATGTATACCAGGCCAATAAAAATATTTTAGTAATTTATACTCTGTTTTTCTGATTCCCAAATGTCCACCCAAATTATTATGTGCTATACTTATTACCTTATCCTTGAAGCACGAAGGAATAACCACCTGATGTATAGCAAAATCATCTTCAGCTGGTACATCTGGAGAGCAGAATTTTCTCATAAGCAAGCCATCTTTGATGTAATAACAGCGACTTTCACTTCTACTGTCATCCTCACTTACTGCTAAAGAAAATAATTTAGATAAGTTAGGGTCTCTACCTTGTGCAGAAATCAATGTCTCCCTATTCATAGGAAAACAACCAAAGTCGGTGTCATCTGGTACATCACTTTCAGGTTCGTTCAAAACCTCAGTAGTTTCATGAAGAAAATCCTTATTAACAAAATCCATTTTATCATTTGACTTACTATCCTCATCCTCATGAAAAAAATGAACTCAAATCAAATGACTTATCCAAAACATCACATTTGTCAGACTTCAAATTACTGGACCCAAAAGACAAGCCTTCCTTGTCAAACTCATTGGTACCATCGCTACCATTTTGTGTCCTATTAACTTGACTCTAGTGACAACACAAGAAATAAAACAACTCAGGGCTGCTGCCTCCAATTCCAAGGTAGGACTAATATCCAAAGGAGTAAAAGTAACCACTGGATTAGGAACAACTACTTCACCAGCAATATCATTACCAATCAAAAGTGACACCCCTTCCACAGGTAATTCATCATACAGCAAGCTCCACATATTTGTTTGCAAATCCAGACTGTAGATAAATCCTTGCTAATGGAGAAACTACAGGCAATTGCCCAAGACCTTTAAGAACAACATGCTCACCAGTTAGAGTCTTATCAATAAAAGGAACAGCACTCCTAACCACTATACTCTTACTAGAAGCCGTGTCTCTCAAAATCCTAACAGGTACTGGTTGACTGTGCTGACTATAAGAAACAAAGCCTTCACTTTGAAATGGTTCTAATGACTTCATACTGACTTCTGGTTGTCCAACATCTTCACCTTTCATAACTTCACTATTGTTGATTGCTAAGCTAACATCACCCTGATTGCCTTCTTATTTTGCAAAAATTCCTCTTAGGATTATGAACACAATTGGACACAACATGACCGGGTTTTTACACAAAAACAGATTCGAACATTCAACCCTGAACTCTTTTAAAATCAGGCTTATCACCAACATTAGACTTTGGTAATTTAGCATGTTCATCAATCTGTTCACAATTAGTTTGCCCTATGTGCTTCTGCACCCTACGTGAGTTCATTTGGCCAGCTCTGATATTGGATTCTTTCGTCTTAGGGTTCACCAAAAAAAATTCTCTGCTAATGAGATTGCTTTCTTTAAACTGGTTACTTCTCTCTCGAGTAAATAGGTTCTGACACATGAAGGAATGCTATTCAAAACTGCTCAAGTACGATTAACTCCTTCAAGGCATCAAAAGAATCTACTTTACTAGATTTTTAACCACTTACCCAAAAACTTATCAATAATGTGAGCAAACTCTGTATATGTCATGTCCTGTTCCTTGCTAGTAGACCTAAATTTCACCCTATAGTACTCAGCAGTTATTTCATAAGAATCCAGAACAGCCTTTTTCACATGATCATAGTTTTCATGAAGAGGTGAAAGAACAGCACTATAAGTACTCCTGCCTTTCCCTTTTAAACTACGCTGAATTAAAGCAGTCCATTTACCTTGAGGCCAGCAAAACTAGTTGCAAGCTTCTCAAATTGTACAAAACATTCATCTGGGTCTGATTCATCAAACTCTGGAACCATTCTTAAACATTTATAAATGTCAAATCTCTCATCACTTGAAGTATTTTGCACAATACCAAGCTCAGCTCTTTTCTCTAGCAACAGTAGTTCATGCTGTTCCCTTTCCTTTTTCTCTCATGCTCTCTTTTTAACCTTTCTAATTCTAGCTTCTTAATTATCACATTCACATCTTCAGATGCATCATCTAAATGGTACACAAAGATCAAGTGCAGATTCATCCACAATCTCATTATCTACCAAGCTTTGAACGACAGCATTCATAAGCAAAGATTTTTTCCAATAGAACTTCACTGGTATCTCGTAACACTCAGCTAATCTAATCCAATCATTTCTCCTTAAACCACGTTTCAAATCAGTTGCAGAGGGGTCTAATTTAAATTCTTCTATATCAAAAGTAGCCATTATGTATCAATATCATACAAACACTTAATAGAAATTAGACTAGGCTGGGTTAACAATGACCTAGAGTAGGTTAGGTTAGCAAAAGACCTAGAAAGGTTAAGGTGGTATAGACCTAGAAGGGCTAAACCTAGTAAGTACAGATACACTAGAGCACTTATCAGAAACATAAGTAACATGAACTTATCAGGCATAATGCTAAGCACACAAAAACATTTTGATTACTGTTCATAGCCTATTATTAAGATAAAATCCCGGTCAGGCCCCCAAATTCTGTTACAGAACACTAGGCTAGAATAAAACTAAATAGTAACAACTAACCTAATTTATTAATGAACAGTAACAGTTATCACCACTATAACAGAATAAAAGGAAAAACTTAGCAAAGAACATGACAATTAACAGATACATAGTAATATTACTCACGCAAACCAATATGTAAATTAATGAATAACAAATACCACTGGCCAAATGACTGACCATATAGTCAAATTAACCCCTAAGTCAACATTCTCAGGTTTTCCCCAAGGATCCTCAAGTTTTACAAGAACAGTAAGTCAAGCAATGAAATACATGACAGATCAACTATTCCCCATGTTACCACTCCAGTACTCATTAACACTAGCACAATCCATAACAGCTCTTTCATGAACAGCCAACGAATAATTATCAACGGATGTTCTTGGAAAAGGAGTCCTGAAGGTCTGGCGAAGGAATGACTAAAGGCAAACAATCGTGGCTGCTTTTTAACTGCTTCTGTCTGTCGTTGATCTTCCTCAGCGATAGTATTCTTGTGCTTCATTACGTTAAATGAACTGTCATACTACGCTACATAAAGATTAAAGACAACCAAGACGTTCATCTAATGCTGCTGTTACTACAGGAAGAAGATAGTGCTATAAACAGACTAAGAGGAGAATAATTTTACAGCGTGTAACAAATCTCAGTCTATGCACAGCAAGTATTTCTTCCAAAATGGATTACCGTAGCAATCAAAAGCCTCCCTGCTGACAAAACTAATAAGCAGCAGAACACAATAGTTTACGTCGTAACTAAAAGCAAATATTAATAGAAATGGAATTTTATAAGAGGCTTGTCGGTAGCGAAAAATGTCCAGGAACTTTTATTAGCCATTTCTTTACCTGATACCAGGGAGGTTTATGGCTTTCTGGACGCGTGATAGAATGAATAACTGGAGCATGGAATAAAGATATTTCATTGATATAACACAGCGAACACTCTCGAGAACACTGATTAAAGTGTTATCAAATAAAGGGGAAACGATATTAAGCTCTGAATATTATTCTATGAATATTTCTCATATCGGACTTTGAAAGGGCTCAGTTTTTTCTTTATTTCCTGTTGATTCTTTTCACACAGCCTGCAGCATCTGAAATTACATTATTGTGGTTGAGGGACCAAGAGGCCGTGACTGCCCAACGCAGGCTCTCTGCCACTGCAAAAGAGGCCCCTTAAGGTGATCTCGTCCTAAACGGTCTGCTAAGGAAAGGCAGTTTTAAGGATTCAAGGAGCAGAGTCGATGGCGGGGATTACCACATTCGGGGTCTGAATGGCATGCACCATTGTTGAAAGTGTTAACGCTCCAGTTGGCTGTTTCCAGGTCTCTCTCTTTTTTATCGCTCTTTTTTGTTTCAAACGGAATACATCATATGTTCTGCCTTTCTGTCAATAACCTACTGCATATTCAGCAGATACACCTCATTCATTATTCTTTACTTGAAAAAAATTATTAGAGTAGCCTACTGTTAACAGCAGGATTAGTTCTTCAGGAAAATGGGTTTATTAAACGTGTGTGTGAGAGAGAGAGAGAGAGAGAGAGAGAGAGAGAGAGAGAGAGAGAGATGCTTTTGATAGGGAGTCGGACAAGTCACAAATCTTAGGATATCTCGTAAAGATCGCTTAATCAGTCACGACGAATCATGCGTAAGAGAAGCTTCATTGTATAGAAAACCGTAAATTCGAAACCAAGGCATTTAGCGAGACTGAAATTATCATCGGCTTTATTAAGAAGAACGAATCTCCTGGAAAAGGAAACTTCCAGAAAGGATGAGTAAAAGGATTATCCTTCACAGCGGGCATTAGGAAACGTCTCATCAGTAAGAGATGAAAAGGAAAGCAGACGACATGCAAAAGTCCACCTGATGGGAAGACCTCCATTTGGGTGTCGTTAGAGACAAATGAGGCTTTTAGTGTTCTGTAAAAGGAAACTATTGTGCCGGCTTTGTCTGTCCGTCCGCACTTTTTTCTGTCCGTACTTTTTCTGTCGGCCCTCAGATCTTAAAAACTACTAAGGCCAGATAGCCGCAAATTGGTATGTTGATCATCCACCCTCCGATCATCAAACATACCAAATTGCAGCCCTCTGGCCCAAGTAGTTTTTATTTTATTTAAGGTTAAAGTTAGCCATAATCGTGCTTCTGGCAACGCTATAGGATAGGCCACCACCGGGCCGCGGCTCATACAGCATAATTATACCAAGACCACCAAAAGATAGATCTATTTTCGTTGGTCTTGATTATACGCTATAGCGGCTGCACAGAAAACTCGATTGCGCCGAAGAAACTTCGGCGCATTTTTACTTATTTCTGTTTAAGAGCGCCAATATTGTGAAGCAAATGCCGGAGTTGGGTCATTCTGGCGCAGAGCTGGAAATTGTCATGGAAGCTTATTCAGTGGTGGGAAAGCTAGAACATAACTCGCTGAAGACCTTAATGCTGAGAAGATCGAACTGTAAAGGCTAATGTGCAAGCATCTGAACGCCCCTGAGCTTATTGTCCTACTAAACGAAAGAAACTACCTTGAACAAAAATTTTAGGTTTCATGTCCGACTAATTCAGTCAAAATAGTTGTAAATTTTCCAGTGTGTCAAAGGTTCCCATAACTCTGAACATTTTATTGCTCATATTTGTTCGAGCAAATTGATTTTATTAGTGATTCTCCTGTGGACTTCATCGTGGTTTGGTAAACACATATGATCTTGCTGAAGTAACTAAAATAAAATCGAAGTAAGCAGTTCCTAGAAACAGTCTCTTTATGATGGCGAAACTACAGCTCACTAACAGGGACATTATTCTTGGAGCAAAAAAATAGAAAAAATAAATAGATATCTTTTACTTTGGTATAATTTCAGAACATTCTGACAAACTGCGATTACAAAGAAATATCTCCTAATATATTTTTGGAAGGGAAATCGAAGACATGATACCGCAAGGAAATATTTCCCATTTCGCGTTGGCCTATGAACTGAAAATGATTAGTTCGGACCCAAAATGATTGAAATTTGAAGTGGCTCATCATCCTTATAAAAATATCTATGAAGAGAAAAACAGTAATAAACTTTCTCCTCTCCTTTACCACTTGATTACCGCTGGGGACGTTTCGTGGTGAGCTAGGCCTAAGACGTGGTCGAAGTGTCTTTCAGAGGAAGAGCTGATGACCGTTCCAGCAAACCTGCAAGTTGTCAGAACAACGCCACTGGACCAAGCCGCGTTTTCTTGTCTCACTGAGGATACTTTTTGGAAATGTCATATTAAGCAATAGATTTCTTAACGAGAAGAACATGTCTGTATAGATAAATCTGACATTTTTAATACCACTGAAAGCCATCGAACGTGCTTGACATATTGTTTTCGTTTAGCAGGTCATCAAGTTCATCTTGTTGGTGATTGTAGTTGGTTAGTTTCTTGTAACCTTTAATATTTGGCGTAGGAATTATTGGAGGTTATCTGATCTGTCCGTGTAAACCAACATTATTATTCGCCTTTATTTGTCATTCTGGAGACTGTTATTATAATTTTCATAAACAAAAATTATATTTATTTAAGCAAAAAAGACATGTAAACCATTTAAAAGGTGATGTCATTATGAATAAAAATCACCAAAATGTATAAAGGAAAGCTTCTCTGCATTTCATAACTTTTCACATACGAAAAGGATCTCGCACATATCCAGAGAGAGAGAGAGAGAGAGAGAGAGAGAGAGAGAGAGAGAGAGAGAGGAGAGAGAGAGAGAGAGAGAGAGAGAGAGAGAGAGAGAGAGAGAGAGAGAGAGAGAGAGAGAAGCTCTTCAAAGTCTTCCAAAAGAAGGCAATGTGGTTGCTCAAGAGAATAAGAAAGACAATGAAGTCTTTTGAGGGAACTGGAGCTGATACGCCCTCAACGGTAAACAAGTGGTAAAGGAGAGCAGAAAGTTTCATACTGCTTTTCTCTTCATATATATCATAAAATCCACGTCAGAAGGTGAGTGAAAACCAGGACTTTGAACAAGTACTTTTGTAGTTTATTCTACATTTTCAAGTTCACACTTATATTCTCATGCACGCGTCCCTTCGTGCTGCATTGGATATGGATGCCACGAGAAATCATATATATCTACATATATATATATATATATATATATATATATATATATATATATATATATATATATATATATATATATATATATATATATATATATATATATATATATATATATATATGATGATTATTATCACTTTTGTACGTGATTCATTTATCACACATTACCACAGGTGAAAAATAAGAAACGGGGTGTAGGTCCTGACCGGTTTCGACTTTATTTCAAGCCATTGACGAAGGACTGATACAGAGTATGAGAAGTCACAAATATATATACAACAAGAACAGTGCTGACGAACATACACAACCGTTAGAGACTACATATCCCCACTCAGGCCATATAATAATAATAAGAATTTTGGTGTTAATGTCGCATTTAAGAACAATAAAACAATGAAAAATGTACTTATCAAGAACTCCCCTGACAATACTAAAGGGTGTGTATATAAAATTCCTTGTAAGTGTTGTGACAACTTTTATATTGGCCAAACCGGGAAAGCATTGGAAAAAAGAATTGAACAGCATAAGAAATGTGTGAGATATGCACATTGGGGAACAGTGGTATATTTGTACATGTTAGTGAGAACAATCATGCTATCAACTGGGAAGGGGCAAAAGGATTGTATATTCCAATAATGCACTGGAAAGGAATATCATTGAATCTAGCTTTATAAAAGAAAGCTACAACCATAATATGAATATCAGTCAAGGGATGTATAAACTTGATCCTTTAATATCAAAAGAAATTTGTAAATTGTTTAAACTTTAAGGTAGGCAGTAGAGATGTATGAAAATAGGATTATCATATTTGTAAACACAGTACGAGGGTAGTAGTGCTAATGAGTTTCCAAACTCCGCCTCCGTGACACCTGTCAGGTGTGGATCTGAGGTGGCGTATGGTTTGTTTATCAGCATTGTCCCCTGAGAGTATATTGTGATTTTTAGCCAAATGAATTTTGAAGGCCACTCCTACCTCGACACCGGCCTGAGTGGGAATATGTAGTCACTAACGGTTGTGTATGTTCGTCAGTACTGTTCTTGTTGTATATATATTTGTGACTTCTCATACTCTGTATCAGTCCTACGTCAATGGCTTGAATAAAGTCGAAACCGGTCAGGACCTACACCCCGTTTTTATTTTTCACCTGTGGTAATGTGTGATATATATATATATATATATATATATATATATATATATATATATATATATATATATATATATATATATATATATGTATATATATATATGTATATATATATATATATATATATATATATATATATATATATATATATATATATATGTATATATATGTGTATATATATATATATATACATATATATATATATATATATATATATATATATATATATATATATATATATATATATATATATATATATATATATTATATATATATATATATATATATATATATATATATATATATATATATATATATATATATATATATATATATATAATACAATAGCATACAGAACTTAATATCGTCTCATCCTGATCTGAGAGCACTTTTAATCATTGTCCTGAGAGAGCTCGCTATACTACAAGTGTAAGTTAATTTCTATTTCATGTCCCTGTTTTCTATTCTATTGGGCGCTGAGAAAGCTGTAGCCCTCTGCGGATTCAAATAAAGAAATGTTTAATAAAAGTTCTTGGATGTTTTCCAGGGCCGACAAGCCTCTTATTATCTTCAATTTCTGTCAATATTCAGTTTAAGTTACTGTGTTAACTATTATGTTCTGCTGTTTTTAGTTTTGTCTCAAGGAACGCCTTTGGTTAATGCTGTGTAACCCATTTTGGGTGTTATGCTTGTTATTCGTATGTCGACATTCCTTATGCTTTATATAACTATCCTCCATTATGTCTGTTTACTTCAGTATCTCCTTCTTCTAATTACGGCAGTGGAATGATGTTTTGGTTTTCTTTTTTCTTATGCTGGGAGTTATGGAATTCATTGAACCGACTGAAATTCCGGAATCTTTCCTTAGAAGGAAAGATTCCAGAGTCCTCGGTGTGTTTGTCTTTCATTTCTTCTGCGTCGGGCCTTCGAGAATTCCTTTCCAAGAAACTGCAGCCAGTGTTGGTTATTCATGGAAATTCATGGAGGAGAACAAGTAGTGCAGGGATATTTCACATCGCATCAATAATTGCAGAAATAAGATATTGGTATCACATTATTGATGAGACATTGAACTAGTTAAAGAATTCAAGAGGCAAACAGCAGCATCTGAATTTGGGTTCTTCCTTGTTCATGTTTGAAGTTGTTTCTTGAATCGATGATCCTATTTAAAATGTTATATTAATAAATATAAAGAAATGAAGCTGCGAAAGTAACAACTACCACAGAAAAGCATCAAAAGGAGTCTTTTGCTTGCAAATCATACTCCATCTCATCTGTTTCTTTTTATTGCTATCATTGGCGGTGTATGAAACTTGTAGTGTAAAAATTATATAATAAAATTATGTCCGACAAGAAAGTAACGACACTCCACCTTTCCCAGGCAACATTGGTGGCATTTCCAATCAAGAAAACGGAATACACCTTATGTGATTTGTTGTAAATAATGCTTTTAATCATTATTATTTTAACTGCTTATGTTTTATAACAACAGACAGGTTCTGTGACTTCGAAATTACTTCTTCAGGCAGCGCGGACTTCAAATATTTGAACAGATCAGATATAAACGATTAAATAGCACAAAAAATAAAAAAAATAAAAATGCACTGATATTTGGCGGCTAGCACGTCGCAGGGCAGAAGCCGTCAGTATTGGAAAGAACTTCTCTGTGAACTCGCCATTTTTAGTTTTCTGAAAAGAAAACTATTGCGCCGGTGTTGTCTGTCCGCCCGCATTTTTTTCTGTCTGCACTTTTTTCTTTCCGCATTTTTCTGTCCGCCCGCAGATCTTAAAAACTACTGAGGCTAGAGGGCTGCAAATTGGTATGTTGATCATCCACTCTCAAGTCATCAAACACACCAAATTGCAGCCCTCTAGCCTCAGCAGTTTTTATTTCATTTAAGGTTAGAGTTAGCCATAATTGTGCTTCTGGCAAAGATATGGGATAGGCCACCACCGGGCCATGGTTAAAGTTTCATGGGTCGCGGCTCATACAGAATTTTACGGAGACCACCGAAAGATAGATCTATTTTCGGTGGCCTTGATTATACGCTGTAGCGGCTGAACAGAAAACTCAATTGCGCCGAAGTTTCTTCGGCGCACTTTTTACTTGTTTTCGGTTTTAATTAAAATTATGATACCGTAAAATTCAGTGAGCATGGAATCAAAGGAAACAGAATCTCGTTTATTTTCTGTTCTCTTCTCTTAACTCTGCTCTTTACCTTTGGCAGCCTGTTGCACAGGATATTAATAGTTCCGTTGCCATTAGTTAATGGAAAGACATATAAGGTCTTTTCTGCCAGCAAAAACGATATTATATATGACAATATTTTTATGAATGTTTGAGCAGACTGACTGTATGTGACGCTCATTGTTGCATCATAACTCTAAGAGAGGTTGTTATAAGCTACCTCTGAAGAAAATAAGCCTTGGGATTAACACCAAAAAGGGTAGATCGACGAGAGAGAGAGAGAGAGAGAGAGAGAGAGAGAGAGAGAGAGAGAGAGAGAGAGAGAGAGAGAGAGAGAGATAGATATTACGATTTAAGCGCAAAACTAAAGAAAAAGAAAAATTCGTGCAGGTATGAAGAACAACTGAAAAAGATGAATAAAAAAAGTTAATCGATGGAAGCTCTAATGGTAAAATGGAAGAAGCCAAGCAGAGAATTCCCCAACCACACTCACTCACATCAAAGGCAGAAGTCAGACAGAGAACAACATGCTGAAAATTTTCGTTTTTCACACAAAAGTAATAACTGTCGCTTTTACCTTTAATCAAATATATATATATATATATATATATATATATATATATATATATATATATATATATATATATATATATATATATATATATATATATATATATATATATATATATATATATATATATATATATATATATATTGTAACGACTGGTTACAGTAATTCTTTTGTTTTTTAAATCCAGGTTATGACATATAGCTTTCAAAAATGCCATACTACATAGACAAAGCTCATCTAAGAGCAGGAATACCAGTGACACAATTCAATGGAAGCACTCAAAGGGATAATTGATAGTCATTAACGTAATATTTAGGAATTTATTACACAGTTTAAACATTTAACAGGTCCCCGAATAACTGAATAAAGGGACAGAAAAAAACTCATTCACCTACAATGCACAGTCACTACCTTCAATCACCTCAATCACGCTAACCCACCGATCTATCATACGATAGATAAAGAAACAGGTTAGAGAAAAAGGAAGAAACGAAACTGTCACACAACAACGTAATTCTCTCACATACGACAGGAAGAGACACAGGAGGGGAAGAGAACCTAATCCTAATATTTACAAACTCGAAATTAAACATATTTACAATTAGGTTAAAGCTATTTCCTTCGCTTAAATGATCCTAATTGACACCAACACCGATGAATCTTGACGAATACAGCCGTCGGGTAGCAAGCACAGGACTGTCTCAATAGTCGCGAAGATGTGGACCGTAGAACAGGGTCGTCTTTTATAAATACAAAAACTGATAATTCACGGAAGGCACGCTTAGCCTTCTTCGTGACCAAAGGCCTCTTAACGGCCCCGAAAAGACTCGACACGGCAGGGAGGCAGAGCCACAGTAGGTAGAGAGGCGGTGCAGTAACGTAATAGAGAGGCGTTGCAGCAGAGAGGCAGTACAACAGAGGGCAGGATGTTCCCCATCAACACCCGCAGGAGACGTACATATTTCTGGATATGTCACCCAAAAGGACAGGATGGCTTGTGATATCTTGACAAAGAGCCACCAGCAGCAATAAGGCGCCCAATGACACGCCCTCAAAAAGTCCGCCACAACAACAGACACAAGACAGGTCGCCACAGGAATACACTGCCACAGATGCCGTTATCGGGTCGAGTTCTTTCCTATAAGGAGCCGAAAGTACCGAAATCCCCCTTAAATCACACCCAGTGTCCATAAAACACCTTCGTTGGGAGAAAACGAAGGCTCAAAACCATCCAGAGCTCGTACATGCAAAGAAAAAGAAACTTCATGGGCGAGGTATCAATTACAAACTAACAAACCCTTGGTGGGAGCGAAAAGACTCTATCCAGCTATTCGAGGCTCGAGAGAAAACGAAAATAAATGAAAACTTGGAAAGAACTGAACAAAATATTTACGTTAATAAGAGCCACGAACACAAAACTAAGCAGCTTAAAGTTACAGCTCCCCAAATAAAAAAAAAAAAAAAATTATAATAATTTTTTTTTGCAAATGTTAAAAACCTAACTTAACCAAGTCTAAAGCAAAGCAAAAACAAAAACCTTTACTAAAGGCTAAAAATGATCACATAACTAACATACAAAAAGAGAGCAAAACAAAGGCTATACCTGAAAGAAAAGCAGTAAAATAATTACAGTCTATCCCTTCATTCCTTTTCATACGCCCTTGAGAGGACATCTGGCACTACGTTACATTTACCAGAAATATGGTTAATAATTAGATCATATTCTTGGAGCTCTAAACTGGCCACCTCAAAATTTTATGATTTTATTCTTGAATCTGTTAATAAAAACCAATGGATTGTGATCAGTAAAGACTTCAACGGAAAGGATGGATTAGTTAAATAAATGCTGAAATGGTTCAAAGATTTTAATAAACACAGAGCTTCCTTCTCGACTGTAGAGTATCTCCAGCCTCGGTTGGCGACAGTTTCTTTGAAAATAAGCGACTGGGTGAACTGTTCCGTCTTGATCCTTCTGAAATAGCACAGCACCTAACCCTGTGTCACTGGCATCAGTTGCCAAACAAAAGGTAGAGAAAAGTCTGGAGATCGCAGCAGAGGGAAACTTACCAACGCCGATTTTAACTTTTCAAAAGCTTCCTGACACTTGCCATCCCAGATAAATTTTACATTTTCTTCAGTAATTCAGTCAAGGGGTGGCAAGGTCAGAGAAGTTTCTTATAAACTTACGGTAGTATCCCACCATACCAAGGAATCTCCTTACCCCCTTCTGTTCCGAGGCGCAGGGAAAACTGATATTGCTTCAACATTTGCCTTCTTGGGAGCGACTCTGCCCAAGCCTATCTCGTGCCTGAGAGATACACAACCTTTGCTTGAGCAAAGTCGCTCTTTCTCAGATTAATAACTAAACCAGCCTTTCTTAGAGCCTCGAATAATGCCCTTATCCTCTTGAGATGTGTGTCCCAGTCATCACTGTAGATGACTAAATCGTCTATGTAGACAACACATCCATCTAAATTACAAGTTACCAAATTCATTAATCTTTGAAAGGTGGCGGCTGCATTTTTCATGCCAAACGGCATAACTTTACACTCATACAAGCCGTCACCCGTCACAAAGCAGATATTTTCCTTGCCCTGGGTGTAAGACCGACCTGCCAATAACCCTTCAATAAGTCAAATTTACTGATAAATTTGGCAGATCCAATACAGTCAATGCAGTCTTCCACCCGAGGCAAGGGAAAGGAGTCATCTTGGTTACTTCATTCACTTTACGGTAGTCAAAACATAATCGATGCTGACCGCCTTCTTTCTTAACAAGGACTACTGGAGAGCTCCAGGGACTACAACTGGCATTCTAATAAGGTCGTGATCTAACATGTATTTTACTTCATCCTTAACCACACCTTTTTTTATGGGATTTAACCTGTATGGACACTGTTTGATAGGCTGGGCGTCTCCAACATCAACATCATGTTCTAATACATTAGTCCTTCCAGGGGCGTCCTGAAACAAATCTTTATACTCAGTAATCAGGTCTATCAAAGAAGCAGCCTTATCTGCCTCTAAATGCTGAAATTTAACATTAAGATTATTTAAAACATCAAATTATCAGAGAGGACATTTGGACCAACAGAGAAAATTATTATCAATAACTGTTTTCTACGTCTACATTCATTAGTGATACTGCTTCTACTACTACAGCTTCATTTCTACAAAAATAAGGTTTCAGCATATTAACATGACATATTTGTGATTTACGTCTACGTTCAGGAGTCTCAATCAGGTAGTTAACATCACTCATTTTTTCAGTACCTTCCACGGGCCTGAAAACTGAGATTTCAACGGATTGCCAGGTATGGGGAGCAAAACCAACACCTTATCACCTGGACAAAACTCTCTCCGTTGAGTACCTACATCATAACTGTACTTCATTTTAGCTTGACCCTTTGCCAAAATTTTCGGGCAAAAGACCAGGCTCTGTGCAATTTCTCTTGTAAATTTGACATATAATCGAGTACATTTATTTCTGGGGTTTCTCCTTCCCAGTGTTCCTAACCACGTCTAAGGGACCTCTAACACTATGGCCAAATACTAATTGGAAAGGCGAGAACCCCAGGGTTTCATTAGGCACCGACCTAATTGCGAATAACGCATATGGGATTTCCTTATCCCACTCAACACCTGTCTCCAAACAAAATTTTTTCAAAACAGACTTGAGAGTCTGGTGGAACTCTCCACCTGACCCTGGCTCTCAGGATGATATGGAGATGACGTAATATGTTTAACTCCTAATTCGTGCATTTCTTCTCAAAATAGCGACTGGTAAAATTTGTCCCACAATCTGTCTGCAAACTTTTGGAATACCAAATTTCGTGAAAAAGCCAATTAAAGCCTCCACAACTTTTTCACCCCTAATACTCCGTAGTGGGACAGCCTCAGGAAAGCGTGACATCCTATCCACCATTGTAAGGATATATTCATGCCCTAATAATCCAGACGGAAGGGGACCAACGACATCCACAATCACTTCCTAAAAGGCTCTCCAACTGACAGGATAGGGATCAGAGGGGCTTTTGGTATCTTTTTGTTTGGCTTCCCACGAGTTGACAAACCTCACATGAGAGCACGTGACGTTTTATACTCCGGCGCATTCCAGGCCAGAAAAAATGCTCGGCTAACTTTTGAAATGTTTTCTGACCCCAAAATGCCCTGATAAGTTACTTTCATGACTTAAAACATCAATTTGTTCCGATATTCTTCCGGAACCACCAGCTGCCTAACAACCTCTACCTGGTCAGCAGGTGCATTTCCCTGCCCTGCTGACCCTGTACAACAAACCATCCTGTTTAAAAAAGAAAGGTTTAGAAATGTCATTATCGAGATCATCAACCTCAAGGTTACAAAACTCCTTCATCTGGGCTTCCTTGAAAGCCTCAGCATCCCAGTTCACATCATTAAAAATATTTGTTTTTACGCTATCAGTCAATGTGTCAGTCTTTTGTCTACTTACTTCGTCTAAGTCTAAATTAACCTCCTCGAGGTTCACCTCTCGAGCGCGCGAACGAGTCATAATAGATATAGGTTCAAAATCCTTATCACACTTTATTTCTACTAAAGACAAAATAGGAAAATAATTCAGTTCGTCTTTCACTACTAAATCATTTGCAAAAAACAAGATCTATACCTGGAACTGGCAAACTGTCCACTACTACTGCCAATTTTACCGTTCCCATAAAGTAATCAGTTTCCAGATATAATTTTTCGAGAGGACAAAAACAATAGTATTAGGGAAACCTCCCAAAACAACAAAGTCGTTATTTGAGAACACAAAGTTATGTGGCACTGACCGCCTTAAGATTAGAGATGCGCAGCACCAGTGTCGCGTAATATTTTCACTCTACGACCGATTTGTTTAGTGTCATTAAGGTAAACCGTGCCATCCGATATATAATTTCTAAATCTGAGTCACTTCTTTTCATCTTCCTTCGACACCTGTTCTGCGGAAACCAAGCAAACAGCTTCTTTTTGTTTCTCCAGGAACCTTTTCATAGCAAAACAGTTGGCCTTCACGTGACCTTTACGACTGCACCAGAAACACATTACATTACTCCTCGACTCTGGCGTATTCCTACTGCTATTACCACCACCAGATCTACTACTGTTCACAAAACTACGATATTCACTACTGCTACTACTACTGCTATTACTATTATTTTCCTTGGGTTTGTTTTACTAGTACTCCTCTCAGACTGGCTTTTGGAATAGTTTATCCCCAGTTATTGTTACGAGGTGAGAATCGTTTACTGCTATTATTTTCCCTTGTTACACAGTCCTGTCTATGAGCAAAGGAGTACTCATCTGCTGCAATGGCAACTTCCTGCAAACAATCTAATTTTTAGTTCTTCGAGGTGAATCTTCAATTCCCTCGACACCATTCTCTTTGAATTCTTCAATTAAAATGAGTTCCTTTAATTTCCCAAAATTATCTATTCCTTACTTTTAAGCCAGTCCTCAAAAAAATTGCTCCTTCTTTTTCTTATGAACTCTAACGAAGGTCATTTCATTGTCCTTTTCAAATTCCTAAATTTCTGGCGATACGCCTCGGGAACGAGGTGTATGCCTTCAAAATAATAGCTTTCACAGTGTCATAGTCTGACGACAGATCCTCACTGAGCGTATTATATACTGAAGAAGTAAATGAGCTTTTCCTTTTAACCTACATTGGACCAGTGTGGTCCACATGTCCCTAGGCCAACTTAATTTTTCCCTATCCTCTCAAAGGATATGAAGAATTCGGGAACGTCCTCTTCATTAAAGATTGGTACCAACTTCAAAGCACTCAACAGATTAAATTTGTCATCATTAACATTATTATTATTTTTCATAGACAACTGCAACCTTAGCAAATCTAACTCATGACCTCTTTCTTTCACTCTCTCTTCAGCCTGCAACTGCAATGCTTTGTATTCTAATTCCTTAATCTTTTGTTTGTTCTTTTTAAAATATTTAGCCTCAACTCACTTACCTCATTACTATTAACTTCTCCATCTATCTCCCTAACATAATCGTGAACATTATCCTGTGCTTTCTCCTTACCATCACTCATATCAACTGCTTGTTCGTTTTGGATCTCATCTCCCATTTTACGGTTTCTCTGTACACTTTAGCAGCCCTAACAACTTCCCAGAGTAGCTGCCCCTTTCTTAACTCAGATGATAACCCTAAATTCAAAAATTCAGCAAGAAACCATAACTCATCCCTTTTTTAAGTCATATAACTTCCTCTCCCAATCTGAGTCTGCCAAAGCTGGGAGGCCGCCACCTCCACATTACCCTCAAAGAACGGCATTGTTACGGGGAATGAGGAAAAGAGCCGGGGGACCTGTCCCTAACCAACCAAATGCAAAATTACCCTCTGAGTGACCCAAGAACTATATCACTGGAAGATCGATGGCAAGGTCGCCAATTTGTAACGACTGGTTACAGTAATTCTTTTTGTTTTTTAAATCCAGGTTATGACATATAGCTTTCAAAATGCCATACTACATAGACAAAGCTCGTCTAAGAGCAGGAATACCAGTGACACAATTCAATGGAAGCACTCAAAGGGATAATTGATAGTCATTAACGTAATATTTAGGAATTTATTACACAGTTTAAACATTTAACAGGTCCCCGAATAACTGAATAAAGGGACAGAAAAACTCATTCACCTACAATGCACAGTCACTACCTTCAATCACCTCAATCACGCTAACCCACCGATCTATCATACGATAGATAAAGAAACAGGTTAGAGAAAAAGGAAGAAACGAAACTGTCACACAACAACGTAATTCTCTCACATACGACAGGAAGAGACACAGGAGGAAGAGAACCTTAATCCTAATATTTACAAACTCGAAATTAAACATATTTACAATTAGGTTAAAGCTATTTCCTTCGCTTAAATGATCCTAATTGACACCAACACCGATGAATCTTGACGAATACAGCCGTCGGGTAGCAAGCACAGGACTGTCTCAATAGTCGCGAAGATGTGGACCGTAGAACAGGGGTCGTCTTTTATAAATACAAAAACTGATAATTCACGGAAGGCACGCTTACCCTTCTTTCGTGACCAAAAGGCCTCTTAACGGCCCCGAAAGACTCGACACGGCAGGGAGGCAGAGCCACAGTAGGTAGAGAGGCGGTGCAGTAACGTATAGAGAGGCGTTGCAGCAGAGAGGCAGTACAACAGAGGGCAGGATGTTCCCCATCAACACCCGCAGGAGACGTACATATTTCTGGATATGTCACCCAAAAGGACAGGATGGCTTCTTGTGATATCTTGACAAAGAGCCACCAGCAGCAATAAATTTGCCCAATGACACGCCCTCAAAAGTCCGCCACAACAACAGACACAAGACAGGTCGCCACAGGAATACACTGCCACAGATGCCGTTATCGGTCGAGTTCTTTCCTATAAGGAGCCGAGTACCGAAATCCCCCTTAAATCACACCCAGTGTCCATAAAACACCTTCGTTGGGAGAAAACGAAGGCTCAAAACCATCCAGAGCTCGTACATGCAAAGAAAAAGAAACTTCATGGGCGAGGTATCATTACAAACTAACAAACCCTTGGTGGGAGCGAAAAGACTCTATCCAGCTATTCGAGGCTCGAGAGAAAACGAAAATAAATGAAAACTTGGAAAGAACTGAACAAAATATTTACGTTAATAAGAGCCACGAACACAAAACTAAGCAGCTTAAAGTTACAATATATATATATATATATATATATATATATATATATATATATATATATATATATATATATATATATATATATATATATATATATATATATATATGTATGTATATATATACTAAAAGTTTATTGAAAGAGCTGTCATCTGATAAGTCTCCAAGAATATATCCTTATCTAAAGAGGAGATTCCAGGAGGGAGACTTAACAGTGCCCATGATATAATATATTTGCCTTTCTTTAAGATATCGCAACGTTATCTTGTGGTCTTGGATACATATCTGGTTATTCAGTAAAATGTTTCTAAACCACCGCATGCTCATTTCAGTAAAGGTAAATTCTATACAAAAGAGTAAACACTTTATGAGGTTGCAAAAAAGGAAAGGACAATGAAAGAGAGAGCAGCGCTTATTCAGCTGACAGTGATCTGCGACCAAACATTCATTTCACAGCTGGAAAATGTCTGGAAGAGAAGTAATGAATGATTTATCACACTTTGCCGGCGCTACACAACCTCTCCTTGCAATCCTGTACACTTCATTGAGAACAAGGTTCGTTCCCCAAAGGTGTTCTCTCGGATAAGGATGAACTGTTGGTGTGTGTTTATGCGTATTTGAAATACAATATTTTCCGTTTTGTATATGCTTTATATTGTATAGAATAAAATACAAATAATATCAGGAATTGTTTGACTTTTATGAGTCAAAATAGAGTAGTTCACTTTCTCAACCTTTCATTCTCTTTCCCTGCTTTATGTAGACACTGTTTTTGTTAGGCATTTGAAATAATTGCGTGGTCAGTGCTAGATAAATGGAATTTGTTCCTTTTTCATGACTACTTGAATTCAAACTGAATCAGGAGATAATCCGATTTTTTAGCCACTGAATGTTCCCATCTCGATCGGATAGCAAATAAAATCATACCAAGATAGAGGATATGCTGAAGAAATAAACGCATCGCTAGAACCAGTCAGCAGAGAACAGCCCTTGGTGGAAGACGATTTAAACGTGTGTATAGAACGCGGCTGGACATTGCAAGCAGATGGGCAGATTGTGAATAGTGGCAATAACTGCCTTGCGGAGGCATAACATTGGAGTCTTCGGAAAATGGCTAGACTTTAGGAGTCAATGCAAGCAGTATAGTGGGAAAAAAAGAACTTAGAACGTGGTCTTGTAGGAAAGAAATTTGTGGTTTTTCAAAGACATGATGTTCTTGAAGGAATGAGGTGGTCAGACAGAAAGGAATTGTTTTCTTTTTCTAATTATTCAGTAATGAATAAAAAATTTCAGCTAATTATCCATTCTGACCAAACTGTGTCAACCGACGATTGCTCTAAAGAGAATATTTTTGAAGAAATTAGTAAGCTGCGTTTTCAAGGAAAATCACACTTTAATCATTTTACATATTCACAGGGCATATATTTGTTTATTTCATAAAAAACCCTGCTAAAACAAGTATTTATGAGGATCATCTTCTTTGAAAGCCAATATCTACCATATTCGTGATAATAATAATAGCTTTAACCCGTGTGAACAGAAAAGGACCAATAAGCCTGGCGATGAACAAACAATACAAAAGCCTAATACTATCAAGCATCCCCCTGGGAAGTATGGAACGGCTTCTGCTGAAAGCTTCCGGCATCTCAGGCTCTCCTTGAGGGGGATAGATTTAGATCTTAAATGGGCGCTTCCTTCCCTCTATTTCCCGTTACATTGAAAGGAATTATCTTGCTTGCCCGAAAAAATTGAAAATTAGCTTTTCAGTATCAGTGAACATGTCAAGAAAAGAGTATTTGAGCGCCCGAGGACGTGAAATTTCCAAACATTTGATAGTAACAGATCAAAGTGGGGTGGTGGGAGAAGACATGAAATTAGCATCAAGAAACTTGTCTTATTTTTCGTTTTGTTTTTGGTCCCCACCCTTTACAGACAAGTAGCACAGCACTCAAAGTCTTTTGGCCTGAGGGGATATATATATATATATATATATATATATATATATATATATATATATATATATATATATATATATATATATATATATATATATATATATATATATATATATATATATATATAATATATATATATATATATATATATATATTAATATATGTAATGTGTAAGAATAATACACTTATAATTCTCGTGGTTAGGTAGGTAATGTAATCGTTCTGATACTCGACGGATGGGGTTCGAATTTTGCTGCGCACGTCAGAATTCTTGCTTTTGATCTCAGTCTTTGTAGCGACAAGTGTATCCAATTAGTGCAAATTTCAGGTGACACTTAAGGTTACAGTTACATAAGTATTTGGAAAAGTGACCATCACATTAGGATCGAACCTCAGTCTATCAAATGACAGGCCATTTACGCTACCAGTTAACCCACAGAAGTCATAAATTAACTTGGTGCTTAATTACTTATGTGCCTGAAGTTTTTCATGGGCAGGTTGCCACCTAATATACTTAGGTTCCAGCTTCGTTTATGACCTGTTTTGGTCAGTTGGTAGCGCCCTGGCCTGTCATTCCAGAGACTGGGGTTCGATCCCGATGTGGGTCAGGAATTTATTTCTATGAAACACGTGCTCATGTGTTCATTAGTTCCACATTCTTCACGCTGAAGGAGTAATTTCAGTGAAATGCAAATAATTATTCACTGGTGTATCTGGAATTGGGGTAAAATTTGTTGGTATGGTAGGCGGCAGCCTGCCCAAGGAAGACCACAGGTACAGAAATACTTAGGTTCTAACTTCTTTTATAACCTTTGCGGATCAGTTGGTAGCTCCCTGGCCTGTCATTTGAGAGACTGGTGTTCGATTCGATCCCTATGTGAGTCAGAAATTTATTTCTGTGAAACACATGATAATGTGTTCATTAGTTCCATATATGTATGTATATATATATATATATATATATATATATATATATATATATATATATATATATATATATATATATATATATATATATATATAATCTACTGGTCACATTTTACCAGGTACGTGTGTAATTGTAATAGCTCTTAACTTCTCGAATTCTTCACACTTTTTGGATACGCTTGTCACTACAAAGCCTATTATCCTATGACCATCAGACTTCTACAATGTATCTGTATAATAGCAGTCATGTCTTCGTTGTAATTCCATCCTTAGATGAAACTTATTTGTCGATTGGTTACGGATCTTGGTTTGGGAGCGATACCATGAATGAGGAATTATGGTGGACTGGATCTTGAGTAGTCGTCACAGGAGCCATGGATGGGTGGCTCTGATGACAGACTTCTACTCTCAGTGTGAGAGCTTCATTTCATAAGCCACGGGAACGTTACATTTGGCTTTGATACTTTACCACGGCCATGATTAGTTTGTCAAAAAAGAAACGCTTTTTCACGCAAGTAATGGTAATAGAAAAAAGCATTGATTACAGCTTATTCCAGTTAATTCATACTGTAACCGCCATACCAGCAGTTTCGATAGCAAACACTATTGATTTGAAATTACTCTCATGATATAAAATATTTAGAAACTCACTGTATTTGATATGGTTTTCTTCAAGTAAACTAGTTTTGTAGCCCTTAACAAAAATATAAATTGAATTAATTCCTTGTGTACAAAACCAATAATTAGATAACAAAAAAGCAATGTACGCTTTACTAAACTTCTCTGCTGCAAAAGTACTCGACTTAAATTATTGTTTTGTTTTTTCAGTTGTAAACAAACGTCCAAATGTTGCCCTCTGGTCCTCAAGGCATCGTTAGTGTGTTTCCCAGACCTCCTCTAATCTCATAACCGTCGGTCTCACTGGCTATCAGAGGAACTTGGTGGTTTCTTTATATCCGGCCTGACAAGACTCACAATGGCTTGCAGTTTCTTTATCTAGATACAGGGATGGTCTCATTAAGGGTTCGAAAAAAAAAAGTTCCACTCTCAAAATATTCTTCAACGCTCCAAGCCTGGAATGCTACACGAAAAGGAAGCCTAGAATGGCTGCGGGGGGAACCTTCATAGAGAGTCCAGGAATTCCAGGTCATACAGGAAAGAGCTAAGTGGCATTCCACAGAAGCTGAGAAAATTAGGGCGGGCGCCTGAATTCATTATTTTCCAACTTCTTTCTCAGTTCCATTTTCAAAAATCAATTTTTCTCTAAACATCGTTTTACGAACAATAATTCTGTTATACAAAAGAAAAAGAAAAAAATAAACCATAAGGAATAATTCTAAAGCGCCTGAGAGATCGTGCACCATTTCAAAATCACAACCACACTATAGGGAATACTCTTTCTTGCAAGATGATACTCACTGTTGTACATCCTGGGAAGGAAGAAAGGATCAACTTAACAAACAAAATGAGTGAAGAATTAAATAAAATATGCGACGACATCATTTTGTAGACTAAAACTTTCAACAGAAAACGGACGTTATGTAATGCACTAAATAATTACAGAAGTAAATGTTGTTTCTGAATAGTCGAATGTGGACGGTTCTCATAGAAACTTATCACATTTAGAATTCCTCCTTCTGTATGAGTAACTCTAATAGAATAATACCTGGTAAATATGATAACGGGGTTTAGATGTGAGTGTTTTAAGTTTCATCTTTCCGAGGCGAAAATAGTTTGGCATATTAGAGTTTCAGTTACGAATGAATTTACTTGAAAGCCTTTGCATGAAACACTATTTTGGCGATTACTCAAAGCAAAATAGCTTCAAAGTAAGGTGATTCTCATCCAATGTGCGTTACCTTCGTATGTTTAGCAATACTGAATTATTTTATCTCCTGATGTTGGTTTTTATGAAAAGGAGACATGCTAATTCTTACCTTTTTTATTCTGATTCTGTTTTTACAGCAGCTGTTTGTCTGGTTGAAATCTTAATTGTTTGAGCTTCATTTTCCCTAAAGTCAATTTACTTTTCAACAGAAAGTTCTCCTGTGAACCTTAACTTTTGTTTCCATGGCAATGCAGTAGCAACAATCTACGAATTTAAAAACATTATTTTAACATACCGGAGTGTAATTAAATGTTATGAGATATTCTTACTTTTACTTTTAATAAGCAGAATGTATCAGGTGCTCAGTTAGTGACATAATGGAGGGGCTTAGTGGAAGTTATGACCTTGACGCTATTTATCATGAATACTTTAGAACCTTAAGCATCGTTCTACATTATATAAAATGAAAATGGTTGTGGTTTCTAAATCAGAAACTTAAGAAAATACATCTATGCCATTTTCATCTAATTCACTCTGTTTATAGATGGAAATTCTGGTGATAGAAATTCATTTCTCGCTATAATGTGGTTCGGATTCCACAATAAGCTGTAGGTCCCTTTGCTAAGTAACCAATTGGTTCTTAGCCACGTAAAATAAATCTAATCCTTCGGGCCAGCCCTAGGAGAGCTGTTAATCAGCTCAGTGGTCTGGTTAAACTAAGATATACTTAACTTTTTTCTTTAATAGATGAAAATATTTTTATAGATAACCTCTATTTGCTTCTTTAGCCTAGCGTTGCAAATCATTTCTTATTTCTTAATGGAGCCTATATTACCCTCTTCCACTGTAACACTACCGCGGAGTACTTCACGTCAGAGAAGAATTTCAGTTGATCACGAATCATCCAGGGTCAAAACAAGGTACATTTTTCTTACTGTTGAGCTTGCCCTACTGCTTCCCGTTTGAAATTTGGATGAACTTAAATGTTGGGCACGGAAAAATCCCCCATTTGAGTACGGTTCACAGTTCCTAATTTCTCGTTGTGAAAGGCAGCTGAATCTCTCTCTCTCTCTCTCTCTCTCTCTCTCTCTCTCTCTCTCTCTCATTTACCTTCAAAACTCAATGTTAAATAAACAAAACATCAAAATGGTCAACACTCGGTAGTTGGATATCGTGTAGACTTCATTTAGTCCAAAAGCTTCCTAATATGTATGCAGGGCGTTCATAAATATCCAAAGGTATTTTTTCGATTTATAGAAAAACTTGCATATTTCATTAAAAACTTGTGTGCTCATCACACGTGGACAGCTAAATTCAAGAAAAATCTCCAAATAAATCTTCATCAACCATCTGTTTACAATTTCACTAACGGTGAAGTAAATAGGAGGAATTACAGGCACCAAGATGAAATAAATGAAGTCTATCACTTTATCCTCCTGAACTCAACATAAAAACCCTTGTTCCTGTTTATTTATAAGATTTCTTTTATTAGGATAGAAAAATCTCCTGTTCACTGCATAAAAGGCTCTGCGGATTTTCTCCACAAATATTTTTGGAGGAGAAGAGTAAACAGATTCATGTAACCGACGCCAGATCGTCCATGATATTGCTGGTTTGTGCAAATAAGGTTCATTGCAGTTGTCGTATGTACCCAGGCGATTTTACTTTCTCTCTTGAATGATACTGTGGCTGCTTTGAACACATGCTTTTATTTTGAAACCTGTACACATCTCCACATTCGGCAATAAAAGTGGTTAAATATCCCTTAAAAGTATCCTGGAATCGTGGGTTTAGACGGTTGGCGTTTGGAGGATTCAGCTCAAGCCAACCTTTAATTAGCAAAGGCGCTTCCGCAAGGGCGGCATGGTCCGAAAAAGTGGTAAGGCCTTGAAGAGAATGCACTCTATGAAGTGGACATATAGACTCTTCCGATCAATTGTGACATTTCTGTACACTTATTATTATTATTATTATTATTATTATTATTATTATTATTATTATTATTATTATTGGCAATTTTTCATTGGCTGTCGAAGCTGGGGGCGGGGGTGGGGTTTCTTTTGCCGTTCTCCTGACGGTGGAAGGGAAAACGAGTGTCTCCTGGGGTTACATTTAGCGACGTTTTCCATTGGAGGATGGCTAAGGCCTCCTTATATCAGAGGCGGCAGTGGTCACTGTTGCCGTCGAGGATTTTTGCGCTCCTTACGATCTGCTGGCGTTGGGGGGCCACTGCCGTGTTCCCTCACACAGAGCTGGTATACCGCCCCTTCGTGTGCAGTAAGTAAACGGCTATCCCCTTGGAGAGTCGAGTCAGTCATACCAGTGGCGGATGGCAGCATCCATTCTCAGGGCATGCTATTTGGTAAACCACTCCTCTCCTCTTCATGGGATCGTCACTAACGACGGGGCTGTTCCTCATGAGGTACTGGGCAGTCTTCCGATCCTTGTAGCAGATCATCAGGTCGACTTTTTTGTCTGCTTCGTTGTGTTTTGTGTGTGTGATGATGTTCTTTAGGGCTGCCTCGTCTTTATTTAGACTCAGTGTTCATGTAGCCCCTGCAGAACAGTCTAATGGTCTTCTCATTCTCGCTGGGGGCGTGGTTCTCCTGACGGTAACACCTGTCGACGGTATTTCTCGTCACCCTGGCAACGCGACTGTAAGTTTATGCGTTATCCACCAGGGTTTGGGCGACGTGTTCGAGCTCATCGGAATTGGTATTGCAAGAAGAAGAAGAACAGTGTGAGAGGGCACGAAGAACGTAGGCGTTCATGACCGAGGATTTCAATTTTTCCGGGCATTCACTATTGCCGTTGAGGCAGAGCCTTTGTTGTTGTTAGATGAAAGTCGAGTCAGAAGAATATTGTAGGAATTACACGAGCACCTCGAACTCAACTTTTCAATCGTCTTTTTATTCTGTATGCTTTTTAACGATATAGTTCCTCATATGTCGTTGTTATTGTTTTTATTCGTAGTGATTCTTCACAATTTGAGTTAAAACTGACAGCCACGAATGCCAGATATTAAAGGCGACGGAAAATTCTTTACAGTGCGCGAGAATCTCTGCGTTTTTGGCATTTGTGACTCAAAATGTTCAGTATTTTCTCTCATTATGATATTTGTATGCTCTCTCTCTCTCTCTCTCTCTCTCTCTCTCTCTCTCTCTCTCTCTCTCTCTCTCTCTCTCTCTCTCTGATAATTCCATTCAACACGTAATTCTTAAAGAATTCTTGTATAACTCGACAAGGAGGTTAGGTAGAAAACTCCTTTGAAAAATAAAGACCTTTTTGGTACCTTCCATCATCCCTAAAACTCTGATTTCTTCTAATGACTTTTATGCGGAAGTGGAAATGCAGAGAACTGATGGTTTACCCTGAGATGTTCCATAACTGAACCAGTAGCTGAGCCGCAGACTATTTTAACTTCAAATGGAACAGGAATACTGTTTTGCTGTAGGAAAATTCATTTTAGCCAAAGTGTAGATTTCATCCTCTAAAAACAATTTTAAAAATCTTTTCAGTCCAAAGGAAACCTCTATGATAATTATCCTAGAGAGAGAGAGAGAGAGAGAGAGAGAGAGAGAGAGAGAGAGAGAGAGAGAGAGAGGGAGGGGTGTGTGCTTTGGAACGGAGAATTCAAGAAAATTGATTATTGTCAAAGACTTTTATGCGAAACGAAATACAAAATTAAATGAAATTCACTTCGTAAAGGAATCAAAAGATAGGCAACAATAGTAAAGAGTTCCTTTTCTTTTATGATAAAACAGTCATATCTCAGCATAATCCCAAGAAGAAAATGAATACAGGGGGAAACAAAGGAGACTGCCTCTTGATTCTTGAGATGCAGCTTATGGTGAAGTTTTGAAGTGGGTTTCCTAGTGTGGCCATGATCCCTTCTGTTCTCTCTGACACATTTTATTTCCCTCTCAGAAGAATAAAGGACCTCCCATAAGAGACTGAGAATAGTTCTTCCCCTCTTTAGCTTTCTTTTGCTCTTAATCCTCCAGACTCAAAGATGAAGTCCCCTAGAGATGCGTTTTTCCCCTGTTGGACAGCCACAGTGACATTCCGTCCTGCCATATTGAGAAGGTCTTTGAACTTTTCCAATAGGGTTTATCCTGATCGTGGCAAGTAGTGGGCTTCATTTCCATTCCATGGGAATTCAAGCTTTTATTCTGAGATACTCGATTCCTCGTATCACTAAATATTAAACATTTATAAGTCACCACTCACTGGTAACAGATATGTCCGTTATAAGTCTATACAACAGGAAAAGAATATAATGATTTTTTTCAACTCTGAAATTATATTCGTTTTTTCTCCTGACTACTTCTGTTCTTCCGGATCTTGCGCGGATGAAATGAGGTGCTGCAGCGTGATTATAACTTCCGTAATATGCTGTTGTTGCAGATTAATCGAGCAGGCTTTATGGTACGATGGCATCTTACCCCTGAAGCAGCCCGTAGAATACAATACCCTAGATGATAATAATAATAATAATAATAATAATAATAATAATAATAATAATAATAATAATAATAATAATGAAACAAGACGACCCTGTAACGAGGCTATAATAAAGAGAAGTAAAAGCAACAGTAGTGATAAAAATATTTATGTACAAAGTTAAAAAGGAAAGGGAGAGACTTTCAGATACTACTCTGTATCCCTCATCAGTCCTACTAAGCAGTAAAATGTGGAGGGAGCATCAAGACGACAATGGGAACTAGTATAAAGCGAATTCTTCTAACAGCGTTGGTCAGGTACCACCTGTTCGATTGCTTCTGTTGGCGAGACGGTTGGAACGGAGGAGAGGTCGTGTGGGTGATTGCAGCTCATCAGAGACTCCATCGGTGCCATGACTCTCAGCTGAAGCAGCATCAGTCATCTGGGACAAGAGAGAGGTGGGAGGAGCATCAGGGGTCTCACAGTCACCAGAAACATGAATCTTAAAATCGTCGGCAAAGCGGCCAGTAATTAGCGAATTAAGAAAATTATTCTCATCAGTGAAGGTTTTGTTCCCTTCCAAAGCACGCCCATTTCTTATAGCAGCCCCTTCCGCAGAGAAACACCAACATCTCCACCCTTGAATATGACAGAGGCACCATTCCAATTGATGTTGTGACCTGGAACGAACTAATGAAAAACCAGGGCATTCCTTATTCGGTGCATGGAGCTCGTAGGCCTTACGATGTTCAGAAAGTCTTACATCCAAACCCCGCCCACTTTCTCCATAGTATATATATACACGTACTGTGTATATGTATATATACATACAAATTTATATGTATATATACGGTAGATATATGTGCGTGTGTGTGTTTGTTCGGAGTGCGTGCATGCTTTTGCGTGTGAGCTTATACGTACTCTCATTCTAAAAAAGGAAAAGACATGGTCATCGAATATTAACCCCACTCCGTGCTTGTGCGCAATGACCCTGTTTTACTTCTCGATAATAATTTTCCGGAAAAATCTTTTAGTGTCAAATTTTCCCGTGACAAACAGTTAGGTCATTTGCCTGGATTCTTTGATCCAGGTCAAATAATGAACCATGAACAATTCCATTCCTCTCCAACTATTAATGAGTGTTGTGGCGATAAAAAAAAAATATTTCAAGTGTTATTCACTGTAAAGGAATCAGAATTTTCATGAAATGTTCATAGTTATATTTGGGGCTTCGTGTTATTTTAGTACTATTATTCAAATCGTCATAATAGTATGGACCTGAATTGTTAATGAAACACATTACATTAATATTAATGTATTAGTGAATTTCTTTTTATACCTGCCGGGTCAGTGAGAGCTCAGTGAGGAATTTATTTCTAAAAACGCCCAAAGGCCACAGGATTATTGTAAATGTTTCTGCATATATACATACATGCATACACACACATACAATATATATACATACATACATACATATATATATATATATATATATATATATATATATATATATATATATATATATATATATATATATATATATATATATATATATATATATATATATATATATATATATATATATATATATACATTCACGTGCATTTATTCATTGCAAATGCACGGGCAGGGTCCATTATCTATATTTGAAAGACTAAGTACAGTAAATGTGTTAAGTGCTAGGACCACACAAGCAGCATCATAAACGACGTTCCCTGCCAATTAGCGATTCGCTTCAGAGGGCACTCTCGTCGGGAAAAACTCAACCCCACTCCACCCTCTCGGCCATAATGTCCTACTTTTGTATTTCTGTTGTCCTCTCCTCTGTGTGTGTTGTCGCTGATTCCTTTTCCAGCACACCTGCATCCTGAGCTGTCAACAAGATGCCAACCAGGAGCCGGAAATTTAAACTGTCTTCGCCCGCATTGAACAGAGGAGGAGAAGCGGGAAAAGCCAGCACACAAGGAGAGGTCACAGGTCGCTCAAGAGAGTTCGCAACTTACAGCCAAAGCAGACAGATCATTGTTGGTTGGTCCTCCGACCCCCCTTCCTCTCTCCCACAAAGTGGTCTTTAGATGTGTTAATCGGATCCGATCCCACTGATCCCATGTAGTAAATTCAGAGTCTGGCTTCAACATCGAGACGTCTGTCTCTAGGATAAAGGTCCAGTGAGAATTGGAACTGTCCAACACTCTTTTACCATACTTCTTATTGTGCTCTCATATTCAATCCCTTGCCATCTTCTTCGGAGCCTACGTGAGCGATGTAATTTCACTTGTGTAAAGTCACTCAGAAGTGTTAAACAGTTTGCATTTTATTTGTTCCCTCTCAGCCATCAGCATTCCCAAGTTGAACATGTTAATTGTTTTTACAATCGAGTGACCGTGCGTTTGTTTTGCAAATAGGTGATTGTGCAGCTGTGTAGCATTCGTTATCCAAGGTACCTTCTCCCCATCTTCCCTGTGAGAAGATTCCTTCAAGGTTTTACATCTGAAGATATATTTAATTAGTGATCTCTGTCACAAGACTCTGTTTAATCTTAATCTAATTTTAGAGGTTCTTAAATCCAGTGTGATTATCGTATCACAAGGTTATGTTAATCTAGATCTGATCTCAGAGGCTCTGAAATCCATTGTGATTATCCTCCCTGTAATCCTGTTTACTTGTAAGATATTCTAGAGAAGCATATCTCATATTGATTTGTTAGTGGCACTATTAGATTTGTGAATTAACGTAATTATAGTGCCACAGAGCTAGTGATTTAGCTCCTGTGTAATTTTCTTCCTGTTAAATCTGTCCTTGATTTTCCCTTAATCTCCATTGAAATTAACTTTTACAGTAGCGTTTACCTTTTTTTTTTTTTTTTTACAAGTGTGGCCCCTAGTCAGATGATGTTAGAGCTTGAGTAAAATTTAGAAGTCACGTTGCAATCACATTGCAGGCCATACTCGTAAGAATATGTATATATGATTAAAAGGTCGCAGGAGATGCACGTGATTTAGTATATGCGAAAACCACCGTGAAACAGCAGTCATAAGATCCGTACCAAGCGTTTCCGTGTTTATTCACGCATCTTCAGGGGACAAGTGAGACACAGTTTAGAAGAATGCTAAAAGCTAAACAAGAAAACGAAGAACCACCAGAGGGATATTTGACTTAGTGTAATAAAAACAGATTATCTGGAATAATCCAGTGGAAACTTAAACAACATACATAATGTTAAGACCGGTGGAGGGAATGACGATACACTTTACCAGATGTGTATAAACCTGAAATTTGATCTCTTTGCTTATATTTTATCAACAAAGATAAAGAAGGCAGAAACTTTCCAACTGTATAAGTAATAACAGAGCCGAGGACCCACCCATCATTTTCAGAGGACCTTCTTGAGAGGGCCTTCATCCTGCATTTTTCTCTTGGCAGTTCTGGAAAACTGTTCATCGACTGTTTTTTTGTGACAAATATTTATTCCCATGAACGTCGTAAGATTCTCTGAGATGAAATCATTCCGCAATGACCTCGCATTCACTTGATTCCACTGAAATCCGACTGTCCAGAGCCTCTTCGCCCTTGTGTGCATTTCATCCAGCAACGGCATATATAAAGTGACCGATTTTCTGTATTTGTTTCCCATTCCGAGGTATAATAGCTAAAAAAATTTGCATTAATTATTCCCATTTTTTATAAGTTTTTGCATTTCAAGTGCCAAAATTTTTCAGGTATGGACTGTAATTATAAATAATCCTTTTTGTTAACAAATGGAAAATCAGTAACTGTTAATAAAACAAATACGTAGTCAGATGAGTAAATAAATCAATAAGCACAGTAAATATAAAAAAAAATATTTAACTAAGGGGGCGCATGAGGTGGATAAAAAAAATATCCTTGATCTAATCCAGAAAGATCTGCTTCTATGCAAATGGAGAAAAATTTTCAAATAAAGAACAAAATCATTGATTCCTTTCAGCACAGAAGCCTTTTCTAACTAGAGAGTTAAAATAATTTCAAATCGCTATGTCACTCTCCAAAAGTAATTAATTATGATTGCGTTTATTGCCACCTGAAGTGAAGACCAGGTATGAAGAATTTTGTATTTCGAATGAGATATTAGCCTTTCACGTCTTTCTTGTAGCGAAATCACTACTTTCAAATGTTTTTCTCTTGTATTCGCTCCATGATTTTCGTTTAATACTCTCACTTCTTCGAAATAACACTCCATGAACAGTGAGTGTCTTTTTTCCTTCTAGTTTACTTTGGCAATTCACAATGCACAAAAAAGAGTGAAAATAAATTCTTCGATGTCCAAGGAATGAAACCGAGGCTTGTTAGACAAGAGAGGCTTCTTTGCTGCCAATCTCTCCACCGTTTGCCTTTATTTATTCATCTTCTCTTCACCGTACTTCTGATTGTTTCTTTTATCAGGACAATAGCTTTATAGTAAAATTACAAAATGGAAGTGGTTGTTACATAATATTTTTTTTATGTTAAGGGATGTACGATTTCAGACTCCAATTTACGATGACAACCTTTCATGATCATAATTAATATCTATCTATCTATCTATTGATAGATAGATAGATAGATAGATAAAGTTGTTACCTCTCTAATAACGGTTTCCTCAGACACAGAGAAAGCAACAGTCAATTCTACTTTCCTTCTATAATGCTGGTTCGAAGATGAAAACCTCTGCAGGAAACTTCCACTGAATTTCCGATCAACATCCTCACTAAAGTTGGCATAGACAGACCATCAAACACCCCACACTAAAATAATATGTTCAAAGAGATATAAACAGTGAATATAAATATTAGTCTATATTTTCTTTCGTGGGAACAGAAGCCTTTACTTAAAACGTACGATTCCGTGAAACGTTTGACCCGAGGTTTTTTGGTTTTCTGTAAAAGAAAACTATTGTGCCGGCTTTGTCTGTCCGTCCGCACTTTTTCTGTCCGCCCCTCAGAACTTAAAAACTACTGAGGCTAGAGGGTTGCAAATTGGTATGTTGATCATCCACCCTTCAATCATCAAACATACATAATTGCAGCCCTCTAGCCTCAGTAGCTTTTATTTTATTTAAGTTTAAAGTTAGTCATAATCGTGCTTCTAGCAACGATATAGGATAGGCCACCGTCGGACCGTGGTTAAAGTTTCATGGGCCGCGGCTCATACCGAGACCACTGAAAGATAGATCTATTTTCGGTGGCCTTGATTATACGTTGTAGCGGGTGTACAGAAAATTAGATTGCACCGAAGAAACTTCGGCGCATTTTTTACTTGTTTTTATTTATCTGTAAAAATAACCTCATAATACAAAAGAACAACAGATGACGGTTAATTTTGACTGTGAAGTAAAGTTGTTATATCTCCGTTCGCTCCTTTTTTCCTCCTCTTCTCGTAGTACCTCTTTCTGACTTCGCACACATCCCGACAATATATTGGAAAAAGGATGTTCTGCGTTTCAAACTCATAGACACGTTCACGCATAATTTGAGGCAGAGGAATGAATATCTTCTATCTTCCAGTTATAGTGTTTTGGGAAAGTCCATTGCAATAAACAGCCAGAGATACCATTAACGTTTGACATTCGCGTAATTAAGGATTTATTTAAGCAGTGAAGATGTGAATACTACGATACCTACATTTCCATTTCAAGTTGTGTCTGTGAACATTAGGGATGAGGAGTCACAGCTTCCCAATCTGTATGCATGTTTCCTATCTGAACGAGATCTAATTAATAATCAAGTTTTTCTTTCTCTTTTACCTAAAAACTGAGTTACAAATGTGAGACTATATATATATATGTATATATATATATATATATATATATATATATATATATATATATATATATATATATATATATATATATATATATATATAATCAGAAAGCTACAAACGTCCTTTAATATCCAATTCACTCTACTGGAAGTAATATATTTTCATATATGTTACCGAAGGAATTTTTAGTTGATAATAAGTCCACTGTCCCGCTTCGGTAACATATATGAAAATATATTACTTATTATTTTTGAATTGATATTAAAGACGTTTGTAGCTTCTCTGATTGTATATGAATTGTGATGTGATATATATATATATATATATATATATATATATATATATATATATATATATATATATATATATATATATATATATATATATAGATGAAATTTGGTTTTGTTTAGAATAGAATATGACTATTTTATAGACTCCCGTTTTTTCAGTTGCACGTTTATTATATTGGATTATTTTTGAAATTTCCTCAAAATGCTTTCTCCTTTATATTCACTGAAAATAATTTATAGTGAATGATATAACGTATCTATTGTCAAAAATTATTCACTCAAGAATAGGAAATGATTGGGTTCTCTGTTTTTGTTTCATTTTTTATTGATATAATTTTGTTCGTTCGATCTCATACGGTTTGTCCTGTTGGAGCAACGAAGAAAAGTAATCTAAATTCATTGGTCAATTTTATATTTAAAAAACAATAACTTCATCAAAATTATATTGATTCAAATAACGAGTGGGGTTCAGACCTAGAATTTACGTTTATTTTCTGGAAATCGAATATTTACTAAATAACTATCAGGGTGCTTTACGAAGTAATAATCATTTCTTGAAGTACCGTCATTGTACACGCCATCCTCACACTTTCACAGAGATTGTTCGGGAATCATGAGTTAGAAGGAAACCCTTTTGCCCAACTCTTCATTCATTCTTTCCTAATGTAGAATTATCTGTCCTCTTAGAGGAAGTTCTTTCACATAAATTTCGGTGAATTGGTCCCTTTGGAAGCCATCGCCATCACAGTATCTCATAAAAGAATAACAACAAATAAAACTACAGAAGAATAAAATAAACCAATTATTAAACTGTTCATAGTTTTACAGTTTCCTTCTTCAAAAGATTCTTCTAGTTTAGCAGTTTCTAAGCCAATTTATTGAAATAAGATTAAAGTAGAAAACACTCCATAATCAAATGCAATCTCAAATTACTGATGATAGAAGAGCTCAAATATTGCGTTCAGTTTCTCGATACATTCTCACTCTGCAAAGAAACGAATGAAAAGTGGGGTTTAAATGAGCATCGAGTGTGTCAGCGACAGACGAAATTCATTAACAGGCGATAATAAAATCATCGTCGACGTCGGCTCATTTAATGGATTTTTCGCTGTCAAGTCAATCAGTTTCTGTCTGATGTGTCTGTGAGTTGCCTCCTCCTGATATCGGATATCGCAGTTTTTGAGAGAATAGTTCTGAATTTCTGTTATAATTTTATTTTTATTCTTATTATTACCTTCTGGTCATTTATTTCATTCACGAAATATGGGATTTCGATTGCAATATAGAACATTTTTCCGCTGCCTCAGTATTACAAAATCACCAGTACACCTGTCAGGCATTGCATACGTTATCCGAAGCTCACTGTATAACGAAATAATATAAAAACGCAATCAGATAAAGCAGTTTTATATTTATGAGATGAGAAATACATAATTTTGATGGCATATCCCTTATTTGTACTAAGTAAAATGATTTCAGCATGGGAGTTCCGATGTAAAAAGGAAAGTTGAATAGGAAGGAATGTTGCTCAGACGAGCGTCATAAATTCTTTGTTGTCTGGCCTCAACTTCGTTAGATTTCACTTTGGACAGAAAGAAATCAAAATATGGTAATAAACAGAGAGTAATTAGGAAGGCTTAATCGGAGAGTTTAGGGCAAAGAAGGAGAGGGAGACCGAGCGTGCTCGCTAGATGGCATGATCGAGGTGTTGACTTATCAAGGAAGCATGAGTAGGAGGTGAGTGGCGCAATGTGTATAGGGTGGCTCGACTCCAGCTGTCTAAGTATTTGTAAGTATACGCTGCTAAACAATTCGTGTGCCAGGCATTCATGAACGACCCAGTATTACAAGATGAATTCATCAGAAGTGTTTTCTAGCTCTAACCATGTAATATAGAAGTGTTCTCTGTAGAGAGAGAGAGAGAGAGAGAGAGAGAGAGTGTGTTAAAGTCACGGATGTGGCTTGCATAAAGGATTTTGGCAGCTATAGTTTTTTGCTGAAAAATGTGCATTTACTAAATGTGCTGAACAACTTTTACATCAGTCAGTTAATTCAAGTATTGAAGAAGTGCGTGAAGATGATAGAACAAAAATACACTTTCACTGAAAGCTATAAGACAGCGGTACAAAGAGAAGCATGAGTAGCATATGGAAGCTTGTTAATGAATAAAACAACATTTATCAAACAGACCCTTCTGTCTGACAAGGAGATTTGGGAACTGGTGGCCTTGCAGCTCTCGCCTTGGCATTCGCCAGCCTTTTCATTCCGCAAGAACTCTGTTTGCTACAGGTTCTGTTTACCCGAGTATCACTTTGCGCAAACACAATCAGAAACTGACACAGAATAGACAACATACAGTATACACACACACACACACACACACACACATATATATATATATATATATATATATTTATTTATATATATATATATATATATATATATATATATATATATATATATATATATATATATATATATTGTGTGTGTGTACATGTTTATGTATGTGTGCGTGTGTTTGTGTGTCTGTGTGTGTGAATATTTGCCACTTATGACAGCGTGACTTTAGATTCCTAAATATTATATTACAAATGTTTGACAGCTGAATAGTTGGAGCTGACTGTTTATCATTGTTTCGAGACAAAGACCCAGATTCGAATCCTAGATGTGGCCGAAACGCTTATCAATGTAATTGCCTTTGGATGTAAGTTAATCCTAAGGTTCGTGTAATACATGGCAAACTATATTAATGACTTAATATCTGTCAGTATTTCATTCTCTCTCGAGTTGAGCAAAATATCAGTTATTTTGGTGATGACCAACAAAAGCAAAGCGGTATGACGGTTGTTTGAAAGATATGCAACATCACAATTCATCGGGAAGGAATGAACCGCACATATTCTTAACAATTAAAAATTAGGTAAAAATATTGAGAGATAAAAGAAACTATTTTAGCAGCAAGCTTCTTTGTCAATGATGCTGGAAAAGTAACCAGTTATATACCGATTCAATACAGGACTGAAGTTTCTTGGAAGCGGAATTCTCTGAGAAAAGAAACGGGTTTCTTACTGCTGTATTCATTTTCATTACTTATAAGACGATGGATTAAACCAAGGAACACACTTCAACTGAGTTTGACCTTTCATTGGTGAAGGTGATGGATAGTTTCTTTCTTCTTTTCTTTCCCATGATGGTCGGGAGTTCAGGGTTTCTTTACCCTGATGGTCGGGAGTCCAGGGTTTCTTTCTTCAGTGTTCCATGCAGAGAAATTCCTCCTTCCGAATATTTTTTTTTACAGGACTGAGCCGGTCTGGCAGCGGTCTCAAAATGAATCGGGTTGTCGTGTCCCCAACAAGTTTAATTCACCTAAGGGACTGAATGCATTCAGCACAAGCGGTTGTTGTATTCTCGGCTAGACGATTTTTTTTTTTTTCTTTATTTCTCCTCGTTCTTTTCTGCTCTTATTCCTCAGAGATAATTCATAGGATTCAATATAGTGATGTTTACGATTACTTTTCAGCCGATTTATTATTATTTTGCCATGATTACTGAATTATTTAATTTTCTTTCTAAGATTCCACTTAAATTCTTCTTTTTTCACAAACAAACAACGCTTGTCAGAGAGAGAGAGAGAGAGAGAGAGAGAGAGAGAGAGAGAGAGAGAGAGAGAGAGAGAGAGAGATTCTCCTGTTTATCCTGAAATGTATATCGAAAACAAATTCAACATATTGAAGGATGTATTATATTTGTGAAAATGTCAACAGTGTATAGTGTATATAGTATATATATATATATATATATATATATATATATATATATATATATATATATATATATATATATATATATATATATATATATATATATATATATATATTTATGTATGTGTGTGTTAATAATGGAGTGTTGTTCTTTATTTCAAAAAAGATTAATTTTGTGGCTCACGATGATGTTATATCAATTTGTAAGAATTTTTACAGTGAAGGAGATATAAGTGAGGCTAAAAGTCTAATGTTTGATGAATATGGATGCCCTGAAATGGCAAAGGTACACAGGAATTCAGATAAGGCTTTAAATGACCTGAAAAGAGATGGTTGCTTTCGTAGCTCAGCAAGTAACTCCATGCAAATTTTCATAACCAAATGCACCTATGCCTGGTAGTGATTGATTTCATAGATACTGCAGCACTGGAGCCATCACATCGCTAATTTGAGGGTTAGATGACAATATCATCTGCAACACTGCAGCGACTTGCATCAAAGGTGGAGGCAGTGGAATCTCAAATTCTAGACATGCAGGAGGCTCGAGTAATGATTTCCCAGCTACGGTAGTCAAAGGAAGTAGTAGTGACAGCCTCACCATGAACAGCAAGAGAAGCAGCAGCCGCAGGAGTCATGGGAGAATCGAAGGCAACGACAGCAGTGCAACGTAAATCAGCAGCAGTCGCAGAAGAGTCAACATCGGAGGAATTCTGGGAGCCAGGGGAAACAACTCCACCAGCGACTTCGAGATAATCACCGCCAGCTGTCTAACGATCGTTCTTCTGGGATCAACGGATACGGTATCCCGAGAGGACAAAGAAATTTTCAGTTGTTATCGGAGGAAGAAAACAGCAGCTCATCTAGGTCTGGATGATAATGACTAGAAACAATTACAGAGCACACCAGCTAAGGAAAATTAGGCGTCGAAAAAAATGAATGTTTTTTCTCAGAATTCTCAGTTTCAGCCAAGAAAGACGATGGCGATCTGCCATTATTGGAACGAGATCTGGAGAGGGATTAACGGCTGCCCTTCAGGTGCGGGATTTGAGCATTTTTGTCTTAAGACTGTCTCCTGACGTAGATGCCGAGGCCTTGAGAGCTCACGTGGAAGAAATTGCAGGAGTTGAGGGGGCAGCTGAGTGTCAGCCGCAGATCCAATACCATCCTGATTATAAAGTCTTTCAAGGTAATAATTAGGGGAATGCTCAAGGAGAGGGTTCCTCATTTGTATAAACCTGAGAATTGGCACAAGGATGTTCTTGTGAAAAGATGGTATGAGGAACTTAAATTTCTAATATATTTGTTTTTCTGTAATAAATTTTTAGACCTTACGGTTTATATACAACTTTTTTAGGAGTCAATCATAAGAATTTCTTCATTTAATTGTCGATGTATAAAGTCAAATGTTCATCGTGTAAGGAAGGTGTGTGAAATTTCAGATATAGTTTGCTTACAAGAGTCATGGCTGCCTGTGCAACAACAGGATTTTTTAGATCTACAGATAAGAATTTCTCGTTTTATGAACTATATATCACCAGTTGACCTATCACAAGGGCCGCTGCCTGGGAGACCTTTTGGTTTGGTGGCTTTTCTTTTCAGAAAAAATCTAGCTGGGCATGTTTCCTGCATTGCAACAAATGATGATAGGATAACTTGCATTGGGGTAAAAATTGATCTCAGCATTTACGTATCATGGGCTCTTACCTTCCATTTGATAATGGGGAAAACGTGAAAGAGTATGAAGATTAAATTATTTAGCCAAGATACACTGTCTGATGGAAGATCACATTAATAACTGTGTAATCACTATTGGTGACCTGAGTGCCCATCCGTAATCAAGATTTGGTGAAGAGCTTATTCAGTTTTGTAATGAATATAACTATAGTGTAGCTGAAGTGCAATTGCTGCCACAGGACACTTTCACTTATGTGAGTGATGCCACAGGGGGGCCACACTCGATGGCAAGATCACGTTGTTTGCCCCTCGTCTCTGATGGGGAAGTTTCAGCGGATCCAAGTAAATCATTACCTAATTGGACCCGACCATGATGCATTATGTGTTTCCATTGACTTGTCCTATCACACATTTATGACAACTTTAGTACTGAATAATTCAATAAATTATGCTGTTCGTAATAAAAATGACTTATTATGTTTAAACAGCAAATTCATTAAAGCGCATTCCCTTGCCATATCAATCCTTTTCACGTCGAGATCCATCGTGTCGAAATCTGGTGCACAGATCATTAATACGTGATTATTGTAATAAATCATTACAGCTTTATTGTCATCAGGTAGTGCATTACGGTCAAAACCTAATTATGAGGAGATCCCTTCCTGGGTGGAATGAACTGGTAGATGACCATCACCGAGAAGCAAGAGCCAGTTATCAATGGTGGAGGGACAGTGGTAAACCACGCTATGGTCCCATATACTGGGAAATGACGTGTTCAAGACTACGTTTTAAGTGGGTCTTGAAATACTGTAAAAGGCAAAGGGAAAACGTTGTAAATAGGAAGATTGGAAATAATTTAAAGGGAAATCAGAATTTTTGAAGGAAATTAACAAGAAGAAAAGCATTAAATCTAAGGTACCTGAATGTGATGAAAATGCCCTCCCGAAGTAATGCTATTTGTGACTTGTCGACAGCCACTGTAAGGTTATATTTAATGATGATTCATCCTAAGTCTACCTTATCCAGAAAGTGTACATACTGAGGTCACAGTTGGATGCAAAAAGGACAATTAAAGAAATAAATGCAAATAGCAGTCCTGTCCATGATGGGTTAACTGCTCAACACCTCATATGCGCCCACCCTGTGTTGTGCGTTTTATTGAGTTTCCTTTTTAATTGTTGTTTTGGTCACTCATTTCTCCCTGAAGAGTTGTTGTTCCTATCGTTAAGGATAAAAATGGTGACATCAGCAGTTTAAGTAATTATAGACCAATTTCTTCTCAACGGTTTTGTCCAAGGTGTTGGAGGCAGTTATTACTGATAAATGTTCAGCTTTCTTGCCTACTTCAGATAATCAGTTTGCGTATAAGGCAAAACTTGGAGCTTAAATGGCCATAACTGTTCTGAAAAATGGGACTATTGAATACAGTAGATACAACACACCTGTATATTCTTGTTTTGTGGACATGACGAAGGCATTTGACAAGATATGTCATAAATATTCATTTGAAATATTGCTGAAAAGGGGTTTTCCAGCTTATATTGGTAGCATTTTACATTACTGGTATTCGACCCAACAAATGAATGTAAACTGGGGCACGGATATATCGGAAGAATTTAGTGTTGCTTGTGGAGTAAAACAGGGCTGTGTGTTATCACCCCATCTTTTCAGCTTATACATAGATGGTTTATCGGAAAAGCTAAGTCGTCACAAAACTGGCTGCGTCCTGAGTAGTGAGACTGTCAACCATATAATTTATGCTGATGATATTGTTGTGTTTTGTCCATCGCTGAGTGTTTTGCAGTGCCTGGTTGATGAGTGCGCTAAATATATAAATTCTGTGGAACTAAATGTAAATGCTCAAAAGACTGAATGTATGAATTTCAGCAACTGCAAGAACAATGAACTGCCACAGAATCATGTTAGCATTAATGGTATTGCAATTGAATATGTTAAAGAATGAAGTATTTGGGTTTCACTCTCACCTCCAATAACAGTGATGACAACCATGTTGCAAACTTGTGTAGGGGTTTGTGCAATAGAGCAAATATGCTACTGCAAAACTTCTCAGAATGCACAACTGATGTGAAATGTCTTCTTTTCAAGAGTTTTTGCATGACCATTTATTGTGTATTCCTTGTTTTTAAATTAAAGATGTCAAACCTTGCGGAGATAAGAGTGCGTTTTGATAATAGTATCAGAAGGTTGTTTAACTTGACATTGCGACCTAGCATTTCCCATTTTGCATTCAGCTTGGTATAACAACATTTAATGAGATAAGACAGGACTTTACTATATATAAGGAATATTAATATGTATATACAAGATATAATCATCATAATGAAAATGTATATACAAAATATAACCATCATAATGAAAATGACAATTGCAATGAGCGGGTTCTCGGATCTAGTGTTTATGAAAGTATTTGATAACTTATGGAAACGTGCGCACTACTTTCAACCAGAGGTGGCGTGATCAAGGTGGCCGATTTCCGGTGTTATGTTTATTTGACTCAAGGATAATGAAGTTTTCCAACATTTTTGTTAGCAAATTGATGTCCTGATGTCCTGGCAAAGAACCATGAATGCGTAACATGTGTGTCGTGTGTGTAACACGTTTCGTCTCATGTTCGAGGTTAGAATGTGCATTCGAGTGTGCCTGTATTTTGACACCGATACGGTGTGGTTGATTTTGACCACTTACCCCCGGACCTCCTTACAAGACAGGCGTCTCAGTCTGCTTTTGTTCAATGAAGAGAGAAAACGAGCTTCCTTTTTAATGGAGCCTTGGATAATATATAATCATGAATGGACTGAATGAACACAACTTTGAGGAGGATGACATAAATTTGGTCTTCGGAAATGTCCTTTTGAACTTGTTCTATTTCCAGTTATGATCGAGGCCATTCCCATGCGTTCGAGTGTCGTTTTAACGAAGTTCTATAAATAAAACAAAGAACGGAAATTGAAATTCAAGTTTTTGCCAACTGCCATCCAGTGCCTCTTATACTTTTAAAACAACATATTGCCTATGAAGTGTCGATCCATGTTTGCCGCTACCAAGACAAAGGATACATTAGCAGTCTCTATGCGAAGAAAGAAGCAAAGTTCTATGTGATGGAGAATTCGCGTTTTCATCTGAAGTCTTTCCATCCAAGAGGCTACATTGCAGAGCACAAGTAACCGAGACAAAGGCAGATGGGAACAATTGCAAACGCAACCATTATCAATTCTGTTGATATTGCCAAAGCATTATCTTTGATCTGGAATAATGCTTACACAAAGGTTATTGCTTTTGAGCGTCAGGAGAAGACCCGAGCCTTGTCTGAAACAACTGCTGGTGTGCTTCGTCCGAATTTACCGATTTGCTTTGTTTATTAAAGATGCTTCTCCCTCTCTCTCTCTCTCTCTCTCTCTCTCTCTCTCTCTCTCTCTCTCTTAGAGAGCTTCGGGAACCTCTTTAAAGCCAGTTTCCTCCCAGTCGGTTTCCTCCCAGTCAGTTGTAGAGAGCCAAAGTGTGGGTTTTTGTACTCCGGGTGACTGCTTTACTACTGTCGCCAACTATCGTGGCGGTTGATAATGTTAAGAGCGTTCCCCAGCTGAACTTATAAGAGGAACTAATGGTATGTAGAGATATTTTTCTATGTACTATTATTGCGTGACCTGTGCTTTTATTTCTCTTTATGCTCTCAAAAACTTTATCACGCAACATGAGTTCGTCAAAGCAATCATTCCCTTTATGTAATGATCAACGTATGTTAATGACATTGATATATGCTCAGTGTTTTCTTGTTCATTCAGAGATGGAGAGCTCCGCGAAAAATATATTACCTATTCTATAAAGCAAGAATTATAGCACAATGCTTTCCACCAGAACATATATCAGCGTTATTACATTTTTTTATGTTTTTTGCACTTTTGGTGGAATTAGAAAATCGTTTTCGCTGTACCTGTTTGCAGTTATAGCGTTGTTATTTTGTTCAAGCAATGTGCTTCTAGTAATTATGTGTCGTAATTATTCCTAATACAATGGTGTATAAACTTTATATAATGTCTCACTTAAATAATGTTAATGACTACAAACATATAGGTATTTCTAAACGTAGTAGCGATGTCGATGTTACAGAAATAAAGTTAAGAAGAGGCGATAATCTTTTGAAGCAATAAACTAATGTTTCAGCTGGTCTGTTTGGATAAGGTGCAATGAACTCTGAAACCGAACCAATACCATTAATTGTTCTTGAGTTATGCCCGCGTTACTCTCCTTTGTGTGTGTATGTGATCGTGTGCCAAACAGCACTCCATAGACATTTTTTTCTTAGAAATATCAAATAGATTTTGGAAAAAAATAAGTATATGTAATGGGCTGAAGGCTTTTTCAAGCATCTTCGTTGTCATTTCATCACTTCTTTATTACAAAGTAGAATGTCCAAAACTTCTGTATCTTAAAAAAGTATCAGAAAGATATGAGCAAATCAACTACACCGGATTGGCCTTGAAATACAAACA
>NC_089787.1:8452684-8482684 GCF_040412425.1 Macrobrachium rosenbergii
AAAACCTGACCTAAAAGCAGCGCAAGACACCTGGAGACGCCGTCCTACCAACAACGATCTAAGTAGCCCGCGGTCCCGGGAAGACTTTCCACCTAGACTGGAAAGCGAGCAGCACTCCCAGGAGTAGTTCATATATACAATAATATTAAGCAGGAGTCGTATGCCTTCATGCGAAAGCCAGACACTGCCACTCCGCTCACTGTAATGTTTGTATTGCATTAAACTATGCAAGGACCGTAAAGTGAAAATCCATATTTGCAAGTAAATATATCAGCCAAGATTTTCTATGCATCAGATGATGGAACAGGGAATCTCATGACCAGGAACGGTAGAGACAAAATAAGAAATGAAAAATAGAAATGATTTTAATATATACTATATATACTGTATATATATATATATATATATATATATATATATATATATATATATATATATATATATATATATATATATATATATATATATATATATATATATATATATATATATATATATATATATATATATATATATATATATATATATATATATATATATATATATATATATATATATACACACACACACACACACACACACATATATATATATATATATATATATATATATATATATATATATATATATATATATCGTCACTACCAAGTCGAAGTGGCGTATCTCAGTTTTTTCTTTCTCAGGAGAGCCATCTAAAGTTTTTTGAGGTAATGTTTCTGTTAACTGCTCGTTTAATCCTAAAGGTAGTAAAAATAAATTTGGCATACAGTTTTTCAAAAGAATGTAGTTTGCCTTAGGTGTAATATAAGTACAAAAATTCTACTCTTTCTTATGCTTATGGGGGTTGAAATAGATACGCCCTTTCGTCTTTTACGAATAGTTTTTAAATTTCAAAACACTTTAGTTACGTCTTAGTTGTATCCTTTAATCTGTTAAGAAGGATCTGAATTTACAGAATATATTAGTTATGCAGAAGATGTGTATCCTTTTCTTATGAAGATTCCCTTCCTTACCCTTCACGTTGTCATAGAAAGCATAATTTTGATTACTTCATCATTGAGGCTTATTTTTTTCACTGGTTTTATTAGTTTGTCTGTTTGTTCATTCACGACATGGAAAGTGAACTTATTTTTACTACTTTTTTCAGAGATGTTTTGGAAATGACTCTGGAAATTATTGCTTGGGTAAACATTTCATAATGCTAGAGAATAATATGCAAAAAGCTAAGTCATTATGGATGTAATGAAAAATAATAATAGATAATTCATACTCTATTGACAATACTTATTAAAACACTTCCTATAAAAACTGTATATATATTTTTTTTCAAAGGTTTGTTTTTGGTACATAAGTGCTGTGAAAAACTTACTAGTTAATGTGGTAAAGCTCTGTAGAAATTTACCTCTGACAACTGGTAAGGCATTATTACAACGTGACATCAAAGTTTTTTTTTCTCCTTAGAGATCTTAGGAGGTTCAGTGTAGAGATTATAGAGTTTATGGGGCAGTAAATTGTTTGGGTCAGCCTGCATTCGCTGCTTCAATGTTATAGATCTGAAGTGTTCATTTAGGTGACTGATCTTGAAGAAAATTTTATCCAAAGAACTCTTTTGCACCATTACTTCTCTCATTTCTGTCCAATTAACAATTTCCTCGGTCGTCTATTCTGATGGACAGTATACGAAGACTTTTGCCATTGTCTTAAAATCGAAAAAATCAGGAGTCTGGACTAGATGAACAAAATAAGGATTGTTTTTCCTTGCTAGTAGAATAATGGGTATTAATTTAGAAGTCACATAAAGGTCACCAACATTGTCAAGGGCAGTGCTAATGGCACTGTGTGCAGAGTCACCTTCGTTTTGGCCGTGATAGGTCTTGAAGAAAATTAGGTGCATCTTTTCAATACTTCCCAGTCTACATAGTGAATGCAAGAGCATGGCTGTGATTACAAAATTTTTATTTTGTCCAGGACACCCATCCGCAAACAGTTTTACAGTTTTGACCCCGGCAGCATCCACTTTATGAAAGTAAATACTTAGGCAGGTGCCAATTTCAGTGGACCCTCGTTTTCCTTGTCCTTGATTCCAAGTAAAATAATGAAAAGCCTCACTTTGCAAGTTATAGATAGTAAGATTATAGTTAGCCAATCTCATCCTATAATAATGCATGTTATCATTTGTCCTTGGGAGGTAAATAACCTGCTGGAGGTCAATGTTGCTGCAGTGAGAAAAGGATCAGTATCATGTTTAGCTCCATCTTTCTTTCTCCTTACAGCTTCCTGTTGAGAATAGTGGGATTCCATTGTGAAATCGATTAACATGTTCAGTGATTGCTTGTCTCCTTGCGTTGTCCTCTTTTTCATAACTTGCAGCTCTACCTCCTCTCTTATCTTTTTCCACAGTACCTGTAGACTGGCACTCTAAGAGTTTTTCCGAGATATTAAGAGTGTTCAGGAACATAGTTTTGCAAACAGGTAGATGCTCTCCGTTCTTTGACAAGGAGTGGTACGAAGAAAAAGATCTTCTAGAACCCTCTTTCACAGTTCTCTGTTTTACCTTAGTAACTTTCACAAAGTGAACAATAAACTCTCTTTGCAGTTGAAGACTATTGGTTCCATAATAAGCCTGAAGTATGTCCTCCCTTTTCTTCGTCTGAGAATGACGAGCATTTTTACCTACAGTAGTTTGCTGCGGGTAACTACATTACAACTTGGTTTAAGAATGTTCCTTGCTGCAACCATTTTCCTGGTTTTTGGGCTTTCATAATCATTACCCCTAAGCCTGTTTTCATAAAATCATAAAAAGATTACGAAATGTGTGTGTGTGTGTTTTAGCAGTAGTTTAAATCTATTATTGAATGCGAAAATAAATTGACTGATGGAAGTCGAATATAAACAGTAAGTTAAAAAGATTGCTTTAATTGAAATAGGCTATATAGTATGAAAATCAAAAATGACGGAACTAGATCTAAAAACGTTAGATAAGATACTAGAACTGAAAGCAATATTCAGTTTAAAAAAGCGGATACCACTTATATACTTGCTGTTATGGAGAATGCAGATGACTAAGTGCATAAACAGATTAACGTTAAAGTACAAAGACTTTGTTTACTCTGAAGGTGTATAGGGATAAGTGCCTTGTTATGCCACGAATAAGGTGACGAATATTACGTAAAAGCAGTAATAGTTATGTTCATGAATGCAGTAACTGGTATTTGAAGAAATCTATCCTGTTAAATAGGCCTTTGTGTATTTGCAGTGAGAAGTTTTAACTGGAGAGAGAGAGAGAGAGAGAGAGAGAGAGAGAGAGAGAGAGAGAGAGACCTAATTCGAAGTCTATGTTATGCAGTATCACAACTTACATAGATATGAACGATTTTATGATGTAATATATTTTCATTGAAACATTTTATAGCGTACATTTTGTTTACACTAAGGCATAAGTCAATGAAATCTGTTGTATAGTAATCTAAATGGTATTACAAATAGGCGTATCTCAAGATACGCCTGGTCGTCATGTTGACATTGCTCTTTCTGAAACGCTACAAAGAGACGTAACTTTAGTTAAGCCTATACGTCTCGTGAATGGTCATTCTTTTTTTAGATAAGTCCTCACCTAAAGATGATCTAAAACGACAACTGTTAGGCGTACAGATACGCCACTTTGTCACACTATAAAACTCGCCGCGAGAAACATAATGGTGATATTATCTCAATTTTCAACTTTTTTGAGATACGCCCCTTTGTCACGGCAGTGACGATATATATATATATATATATATATATATATATATATATATATATATATATATATATATATATATATATATATATATATATATATATACTATATATATGTGTATGTACATAGACTGCATAAGATTCAAAGATTAAATACGTTTTATTTCTTATTGTTGAATTGGAAAATTCTGAAATTGCCGTAAAGTCAAAACCAAAACCCATTTCTTGAATATTTTATTTGATGTTTTTATATACTTTTTATTGGAAGAAAACCTCGTGAAGCAATCTCAAAGAAAATATCCGGTTGGAAATAGAAAATTTCCCCATGAGAAAGAGAGGCAGCTTCACAGTAATTCCTGAATTTGCAGCGGAAAGGAATAGCTTCCTATTCAATAAATATCAGTAAATGTTAAGCAATTTTCCCATAACATAAGTGAAAAACAACTTTTGCATCATTAAACCTCGTGTTTTCTTTTATCATGGAATAGCGGCATTCCCCTTGAATAAGGAACGCTATGTACATGAACGGTGAGTTTTAAATAGTTGTTTTGTATAAGACTTTTTTTACCTTTATACACATTTCATTGTTCCATCGGCCTTGTTAGTCCTTTACATAATCACATACATGCCTCTCCGAAACCTTCTCTCTCTCTCTCTCTCTCTCTCTCTCTCTCTCTCTCTCTCTCTCTCTCTCTCTCTCTCTCTCTGTGTGTGTGTGTGTGTGTGTGTGAAATATAATATTGGAGAGGCAAGTCATTTTCAAATATACAAGTTGAGTTTACTTTACGAAATGTGAGAATACGTTGTTATGAAGCCTGTTATGAAGGAAGACACAGCTGAAATACCAGAAGAAAAACTTTTTTACTTGATGGTATGGAAACAACCTCGACAATGACAGCAATGGGAGTCTAGTATTTGTAACCCCTCGTGCCCTTCAATTCTTATTCCCATTATTTCTTTTCGCTGAAGAAAAACGATTAGTCACATCTTTAAATTTTTCACGATAAACTTCCCATGAATTTCATAGGAGCTCGTAGTTGATATCTGGAGAACTACAGACATCAAGTCCCTCAGGAAGAAATGAAAGACTTCTTTATTTCCTGAGTTTTATGACAGTCTGCATTTGATATGGAATGTGACATATAATTGACAAGTGTGCACGATGGCCAATATGATAAGCATACGCCATAAAAAGAAACCTACAGTAAAGTACAATGTACAGAGGAAATTCTTCAATCCATAAAAAAACTCAATCAGTGTAAAACGAAAAAAATCAAATCAACACAAATGATCATTATATATATTAAAAAAAATAGTTTGCCTTTGCGGAAATTCTGAGTTGGAACTCATAGGTTACTTTTGTTTCTTGAAACCAGAGTGACAAAATATGACTCATGAAGTTAGTGGTGGTGATTTCAAACGTCTTAGAACCTAGAAGGAAAAGAATTTAGTCCTTCCTCCATGTGAAACGGACTTTCAGCTTTCGATGGAAAATCCAAATGGAAAATAATTATGACAAGAACGTTTAGCAAACTTTCTTTTAATCAATTATTGGTTTTGTTTTCTTAATCTTAAAAAGATTATTTCTTTTTCTAGGTTTACAAAAATCAAGAGAGAATAATTTGATTCTGTCAGGATTTTTAAATTATGAATACGCAGTTCTTTAACAAAAATTATTAGTTACCAAACTGTTGCAAAAAAGAAATATTTCACCAGAGAAAAAATACAGGAAAAATACAAGGACTGAATTGCCCAATGAAGCTTTTTCCTGCCTTGCAACGAACTGACTGGCAGCCATATTCGCATGCAGCCTTCGTCCCAGTGGAACATACAATCTTTTGTATATTTATTTTGTGAAGGATGTTTATACCCTTTGTTATATTAATGAAATACCGCGCTTTATATCAAGTAATTAATGCATTACCTATGAAAACTGAATATAAAAGTGCAAGATATATCACTTAACTGAAATTTATTGATAGAAGGGAGGTTATATGTGCATATATATATATATATATATTGTTACGTGTGACGGTCTTGGTTGATCATGTATTATTCAATTTACGTAATTTTACGGCCCTGCAAACCAAGATTACACGTAACCTGTCACTTGAAGCCAAAAGTTAACCTCAAAGACAGACGTTAATTAGCCAAAGGTCGCCAGTTAGGGTTATTAACCTTAACAAAGAATATTTGAGATGAATTCGATTTTAAAGCATAACAGTTCTTCCAAACATTCGGACGCTTGAGGCATACAAAAGCATCGAGATTTAACCTGATTTTGCTTACCCTAAATCCTAGGTATTTTACTGGAATAACGGGGTTGAAGCTAACAACATAATAATTTGGCTTAATCTAGACTTCGTGAACACATATACCGTAAGTGGTGGCTGAAGGGAACAAAGGAAATTTGAAATACAGAAAACAAAGGATAAAAAGAATGGGCGAAGTTTTGAACAAAAAGCGACTTTACCTTAGGACGAACGTTGTGCGCATCAACGACCGACGTGGAGTTCTTGCAATTGTTTCTTCACTTCACTAATAGAATAATAGACAAAGAAAGGGGGAAGAGGTCAACTGGACGTGTTATCTCTCCGAAAGCTTGGTTCTCTCTCTGAAGTTCTCGGACCGGCCTAGGTCAACAACAGTCACCCCAGGTGTCCACGTTCTTGTTTTCAAAACATTCGCCATGAGACAGGTAGGAAGGAAAAAGGGACCTTAGGACCACCTATTCTTAAGGCTGATAGGGAAATTTTCCTATAGGGTAAAAGGCCTAACTTACCTATCCCGTTCTCCAACGGACGTTAAGGTTTGAACTGAAGACGCACCTATATAGACAATGTCTTTTCCTGGTCTCAGTCAGGCTGATATTTTTACAATCAAAAGTTACGAGGGCGAACAGCAGTAATATTTGTAAAAGCTCCCCCCCTTAAGAGGGCCTTCACTCCCTTTTCGGGCGTGAAGGTCTATACTAAACAAGCTGTTCGCCTCTCGTAGGTTACTCTCCTTCCCTGAGCAGATTAGTCCTGGTTAGCCTACCTAGCTACAGAACTACCTAACCCTAGATAGGATATGAGCTATAATCACTACTTAACCTAATTCTAATAGTACTAGAAGGTGCTCACGGTTTTTATAGGCTACCTCCTACAATCAAGATGTGTTTTAGACCTAGCCTAGTGGTACATTCTATGATATTCCCTAGCCTAACCTATCCTAACCCGACCGTAGCACCAACATAAGAGTTAATATTCTAACTAAATTACAACATGGTTTATGTTTAATACAATTAAAATTTACTAGTTAATTCATGAGGGTTGCCTCATATGATAAATGGGTGCCTCACTGAGGTCTTAGGCCATGCGTGTCACGAGCATCGTGGCTCGTTTCACAATAGTTAAGATTACTGAAATTAGTTATGCTACTTACATGATTACCGCGGCTCGGTGGTAAGTGGAAAGAACAAGGTTACTAAATTGATGTACCGTACTTTTAGGTGGCCTAGGCTAGGTACAAATAAAAGGAAGAGATCACACTGGCTACCTTCTCTGGGCAAGGGGCCAGGATCACTCTTAGATGTTAGGGCACTGTGCCGAGAGGGCACTAGTGCCAGGAGGAGCTTATAGCTCGGCAACTACTGGGCTCTCTTCCGCCCCTTCTTCTTCTTCTTGGGTTCCTCCAAGGCCTATCAGTAGCTGGCCTAGCAGGTGATGAAAGCACCGACTCGGGGACAGGCCAGGAGGGCTAGCGGACGCCTAAGTCATGGGCAACTGCAAAAGCTGCGGGAGGACTCCCTACTCCGGCTGCTGCGACAACCGGAGCGAGAGCGATCTCGACTTCTGCATCCGAGGATGCCAGTTCCTGGTCTTCAAGGGGGGGTACCATTTCGATCCTCCAGGGGTTCATCCTGGAGTCAAATTTTGCAAAGAAGAATCTTGCAAAGAAGAAGTTTCGGGTGCTGGAGGCTCTCCAGTCGCGATGATCAACTGCATGGGGAATCCTAAATCTCCCGGAGGAGGATTCACCTCATGATTTAGACCCGGCATAGGGGCCTTTTTCATTGGTAGCTCAACGTCCGGGACGGACGGAGTCTGGCACTGCTCAGTGCTCGCAAGTGGCACTGGCAGCAGTTGAGGTCAGGCATGCCTGATGAGGGGTCCGGAGGTGCAATACCTCTCGGACGACTTGGGTTTGGCTGCGGCAGAGATTCCTGCCCCAGCGGAGATCGTAGCCTCTCGGTGAGTTTTGTTGGGGCGTCCGCTGGGCGTTGCTTGCTTGGGCAGCCCTCCCAATTTGTGGAGTGGTCTGCCCGCTTGCACGTCCTGCAGCGGTACTGCTCCTCCTGAATCTCTCTTTGCGGAGGGGAGGACCTCTTGGTGGGCCAGCCCTTCGCGATTGGAGAGGGCTAGGCCTGAAATAGGTTGGGTGGCGCCCCTTCCGCGGACCACTTTGGTGGGCGGAAGGTGGAGGTTTGTCATTATTGGGAGTTATAACTGGGGCCTCCGTGGAGGAGGTAACGTGGCTGGAGTGGCGTTGGTGACGGGCTTCCGCAGAGAAGATCCCGACCCAACAAGAAGACCACTCCGGGCCGAATTCCACCTACCACTCCAAGGCGGTGGGGTATCGTGCCCCAAGGTGTCATTACCTGGAGTTGGACCGTGGGAACGGTGATGGTGTGGCCCTCTATCCACTTCATTTCCCACCGGGTTTCTTCGTCAACCATGGCACCGGCTGGCACTTGGGCCCTAGTGATCAGGCTAATGTCTGCCGCAGTGTCTACTGTGACCGGAAGGGTCACTGGCAGGCTAGTGCTCTGAAGAGGGGCCACCGAGATGAACTGGGTTTCAGTCTCTCGGGGTAAAGGATCCGGTGCGGACCAGCAGCAGAAAATGAAGTGCTGATTAGGTTGACAAATTTGGTGGTGGGGACATGATGTGGACAGGCCGGAGATCCAGCATTGTAGTGGCCAGCAGCCCCACAGGATTTGCACGGGCCTTTTGGATGGGCTCGGTGGCCTGCAGTAACTGTTGGAGGAGAGGGCTGAGCGGATGAATCGGGAGCGGAGTTCTGGCTGGTAGGGTTAGGCTGCTTATTAGTGCCGAGTTTGTATCGGCACTCAGCTTCAGCGTGGCCCCCTTCTTGCAATAGTTGCACAGGGTCTTGCTAGGCAGTCCATTCTTCGGGCGAGTGTAGTTCGACAGGTAGGCCGGAGGGATGATTCGCTTCTGAGAGGTGCAATGCGACTGATTGAAAGTTTCCCACGAATCAGCCATGCGACAAGCTTCCATAAGTGTGAAGGGCTGTTTATCGTTAAGATATACTGCAAGGGGCCCTGGCACACATTGGAAAAGGTCTTCTAGCATGGTCCGATTGAAGAGATCCTCAAACGTCGTGCAGGCCAAGGAGTCGAACCAGCGCGTGCGGACTGGGTTTTGTGACATGCCCATTCCGTCCAAGACCAGCCGACTTCCTTGGCAAGACCTCGGAACCGTTGTCTCCATTTTTCTGGGGTTATTTCGTAGGCCTTTGTAATGACTCTACGAACTTCCGCCATGTTGCCTCTCTGGCTCTTCTCCAGTGAGCGAAGCGCTGCCTTGGCTTTTCCCTCCATATGCTTGGCTAGTATTAAGGCTCTCTCCGTCTCCGTGGTGCTGTAGTTATCGAAAAAGAGCCTCGATCTCCTCCAGCCATGCTTCTGGCTCGTCCTCAGTCCACTTGGGGACTAGGGAATTGATGCTCGAAATTGGAGCGTTTGATGCAGCAGGTGTAGGACTGGAGGCTTGATGGCTAGCCATAGCTTCGGCATTCTCCATTTTCGCTCCCTCAAGCTCGAGCTCCTTCTCCTTTAGGGCTAACTCAGTTTCCTTGCAGGCTAACTCATGCTGTCTCCTTCTTTCTTCTCTTTCCTCTTCATATTGCCTTTGCTCGGCTTCATACACCCTTCGTTCTTCTTCTTCATACTTCCTCTGCTCGGCTTCATACTTCCTCTGCTCGAGTCTTTCTTCCTTCTCCCGCTTGGCCAAGTCGTCCACTTGCTCCTTAACCCAGGTAGTAAGTTCCGAGCCGGTGAGACCTGCCGCCGTCCCCAGCCCCAGGAAAGTTTTATAATGCTCTGCTGCCATGGTTCTGGTGGGGAAGGCCGTCTAACCGGTCGAGTGGGCGCATTTGGGCAGCGAGGAAGTGTCTTCAATGAAGTGGCACCCTTTCAAAAGGTGGTACTGTAGTTTGGGTGTGCCGTGTACAGGTCACACTGGTGGCACTCAGTATCCCTAGGCACTGGTGCAGGTTAGGTTCCAGAAGAACTTTCTCTTCTGTGTTCCCCTTTGGTTTTGTTTTATTTATTTTTCTGGATTCTTGCTTGGTGGCACTTATGGTGCCAATGTGTTCCTAGGGACCCTCTACTGGAGTCCAACTAGGCTATATGGGAGGAAAGGCACTCTACACCCCCTGCAGAGTGCAACAATCGAATGAGAGAGAAAGGGAAGGTAAAAAGAGAGAGAGAGAGAGAGAGAGAGAGAGAGAGAGAGAAGTAAGCTATTCAAGTGATGAGTGCTGCAAATTATTGGCACTGTGGAATAAAGTGAATTTGGGTTTTTTTTTTCTTAAAGATCCTCGTGAGTGGCTGGTCCCAGTACCGGCCCCAGTGCTGGCCCCTTCTTTTTTTCAGAGGGTGAAAACTACTGTTGGCTTTTTGGTCTGGATAGCAGGCCTCACTCGTGACCGACAGTTTATCACTGTATTGTAATTACTCTTAACTTGTCCTCATCTATTGTGGGACAGAGGTGTTTTCTTTTAATTGGTTTAAGTATTCGAATTAATTAGCCTAGTGTCGGCCGTTCTTTCTTTGAAGAGGGTCACGTACACTTAGGTTAGGAATGCTTACTTGAATGAGAGAGAGAGAGAGAGAGAGAGAGAGAGAGAGAGAGAGAGAGAGAGAGAGATTTTCAATCAGCGAATTTCTTGCTGCTTGAGAACATGTAAACAAGATTTTATACATGCACAATGGCATGGATCTTAATAAAATGATATAGATGCGTCGTCTTGGCTTCCTTAGGGATTACTTTATTATCTCAATTTTCCGGGAGCCGACGTCACAAAAGTTTATCGTAAAAATTTTAAATTTTCTTTATATGATTTTTATAGTAGGTATTCGTATAGGAACTTGTGGTATTACTCCTAACTAAGGCCTATCTTTCCCTGCCTAAATTATCTTTTGTTTTTTTTTGTCTACCGAAGTCTGTCTAACTTCTACTACGCCGAGAAAGTAGTTCCAAAAGGGCTGGGAGCAGAGTGGTCACAACAGAGAATGACAATAACAAGGTCTTAAGATGGCGGAAAATCCCGTTAGGCCTAAATTTCAAAGACAACCTCAAATGGCGGTTACTCTAGTTTAAACAATTTCAAAACAACCGCGCGGCGGGTATTTTCTTTTTAGCACAAATTCAAACAACGAAACAAATGCAGGTATCCAGATTTTACTTTAAATATACCAATCATGCATAGCGTTTTACGTTACGGATGGAAAACTAAATTACCAAACAACTTTGTGTCTTTTGTTATCGTTCTCTCGCGGTGAAACATCCTCGGCAAACAATGGAATAGATTTGCGTGATTTGGAACGGACCAAATTTACTTTACTGAAAATGTATTTTATGATACAATTACTACTTCCGTTCGTTTCGCCACTTCACTGACACGGTTTTGAATGATTCCCGCTATATGCAAACAATAACGATCGGAATTGCCGACGCGATTACTACATTACTTTGTGTACATGAAATGGGCTCCGCTTTTCTCGGCCTTAGGATTCGTTTCTTGAACGACTTCTCTCACGGTCCGAACACGGTAAAATGCCCTTTCTTAAACGACACAAATTGTGATTCGCTCTGCTCTCGAGTTGCACCCTTCCTATGCTAATTCTCGCTACACTTGTTATACTATTCTCTTTACTGCTTATTATTATGCCTCGTTCCTTGTTTGGAAGAATGAAATGGAGTTCGATATCTGACTTTATTTTTTTTTTTTTTTTGGAATTAATGTAATTTTAATTTCCTTTTCTCCAGATTCTTTCTCTAAAATGTACTTTAGATTCTACGCAAGGTCGCCAATGTTACGTGTGACGGTCTTGGTTGATCATGTATTATTCAATTTACGTAATTTTTACGGCCCTGCAAACCAAGATTACACGTAACCTGTCACTTGAAGCCAAAAGTTAACCTCAAAGACAGACGTTAATTAGCCAAAGGTCGCCAGTTAAGGGTTATTAACCTTAACAAAGAATATTTGAGATGAATTTGATTTTAAACGCAACGGTTCTTCCAAACATTCGGACGCGAGGCATACAAAAGCATCGAGATTTAACCTGATTTTGCTTACCTAAATCCTAGGTATTTTACTGGAATAATGGGGTTGAAGCTAACAACATAATAATTTGGCTTAATCTAGACTTCGTGAACACATATACCGTAAGTGGTGGCTGAAGGGAAAACAAAAGGAAATTTGAAATACAGAAAACAAAGGATAAAAGAATGGGGAAGTTTTGAACAAAAAGCGACTTTACCTTTAGGACGAGCGTTGTGCGCATCAACGACCGACGTGGAGTTCTTGCAATTGTTTCTTCACTTCACTAATAGAATAATAGACAAAGAAAGGGGAAGAGGTCCAACTGGACGTGTTATCTCTCCGAAAGCTTGGTTCTCTCTCTGAAGTTCTCGGACCGGCCTAGGTCAACAACAGTCACCCCAGGTGTCCACGTTCTTGTTTTCAAAACATTCGCCATGAGACAGGTAGGAAGGAAAAAGGGACCTTAGGACCACCTATTCTTAAGGCTGATAGGGAAATTTTCCTATAGGGTAAAAGGCCTAATTTACCTATCCCGTTCTCCAACGGATGTTAAGGTTTGAACTGAAGACGCACCTATATAGACAATGTCTTTTCCCGGTCTCAGTCAGGCTGATATTTTTACAATCAAAAGTTACGAGGGCGAACAGCAGTAATATTTGTAAAAATATATATATATATATATATATATATATATATATATATATATATATATATATATACAGTATATATATGTATATATACTACAGTATATATATATATATTTATATATATACATATCTTTTTCTAATATATTTTATGCCTTCTAATGAATATTGCATTTTTATGCTGAACTTCCATTGATATTGCCTTTAATATAAAATATAGATTATGGTCTTGCATAAGTACCATAAGAAAATAAGCAAACAAAGGCTGCCTGCGATTTTGGCTTTCAGTCAGTTTCTTTTCAGGCAGGAAAAGGTTTCGTTGGACGACTGCGTTCTTGCATTTTTTGGCAACAACTTATTATCCCTGTGCTCGCTCATTTATTTCAGCTGAAGTATTGTGGGTTTAAACTAAATTTCTGACGCAGAACAGAAAATTTGAGCACACTTACCTTACAGACCTTACAGTTCGTTCGGGTTGCCCCAGGTCCCTCAGTGTGAGGCATCTTTGATGTCTACCAGAGAATTGCTAATGCATCTTCCGGTATATTTTGCATCTTCCAGTCTTGGATGGTCTGGGATGCATCTTAGATATTTGTCGAGCTTATTCTTAAACACATCTATGCTCACTCCTGTTATGTTCCTCAGATGAGCTGGTAGCGCATTGAATAGACGCTGCATTATCGACGCTGGTGCGTGGTGGATTAATGTCCTGTGCTTTCCTTAGTTTTCCTGGTATAGTTTTTGGCACTATTAATCTACCTCTGCTTGCTCTTTTGATATTTTTAGTTCCATGATGTTTTCGGTAATTCCTTCTATCTGTTTCCATGCTTGAATTACCATGTAGTGTTCTCTTCTCCTTTCAAGACTATATAATTTTAAGAATTGTAGTCTTTCCCAGTAGTCAAGGTCCTTAACTTCTTCTATTCTAGCTGTAAATGACCTTTGTACACTTCTCTATTTGTGCAATATCCTTTTGGTAGTGTGGGTACCATATTATATTGCAATATTCAAGTGGACTATAAACGTACGTTTTATAAAGCATAATCATGTGTTCAGCTTTTCTTGTTTTGAAGTGCCGGAACAACATTCCCATTTTTGCTTTGCATTTTGCCAATAAATTGCTATTTGATCATTGCATAACATATTCTATTCAACATCACACCAAGGTCTTTAACTGCTTCCATGTTTGTGATTGTTTCATTATTAGGTCCTTTATATGCATATAGCATTCCTACTTTATCACCATAGTTCATTGATTCAAATTTATCAGAGTTAAATACCATCCTATTTATCTCTGCCCATTTATATATTTTGTTTAGGTCTCTTTTTGTAGCGAGTTCCTATCTTCATCACAAGCAATTTCTCTACTTATTCTTGTGTCATCTGCGAAACTTCTTACTACTGAGTCCTTAACATTACTGTCTATGTCTGCAATCATAATCACAAACAGCAATGCAGCTAACACCGTACCTTGTGGTACACCAGATATTACCGTAGCTTCATCCGATTTCTCATCGTTTGCAATCACTATCTGTTTTCAGTTTTGCAAAAATTCTTTTATCCATCTTCCTACTTTGTCAACAATGTTATGCTTTCTAATTTTTTCGCTAATATATTATGATCTACCTTGTCAAAAGCTTTTGCAAAGTCTAGTAAACCACATCTGTATCTTTTTCATTTATCATATTTTTATATATGCTTTCATGGTGGACTAACAGTTGGTTTTGTATACTTTTTAAAGGGTACAAAACCATGTTGTCCTATATTGAACAATCTATTTTTCATTAAATGTTTCATTATATTTTTTCATTACCCTTTCATATACTTTCATAATATGAGATGTCAGACTCACAGGCCTATAATTACTTGCCTCTACTCTTGAACCACTTTTGAAAGTAGGAGTAATATATGCTAATTTATGCTCATCATAAATCTTGCCTGTATCTATACTTTGTCTTAATAATATTGCTAGCGGCTTTGCGATTGAATGAACCACTTTCTTTAACAATATGGCAGGTACTCCATCTGGTCCTGCTGCTGATCCATTTTTAATTTCATTAATAGCCTGCACAATATCAGCTTCTGTAATATCTATATCTGATAAGTATTCAGTATTTTCATCTCTTATTTCTGTATCATTATCTTCATTGTCAATTCTAGTGTAAATTCACTCTTATATCTTTCTGCTAATATGTTACATATTTCCTTTTTTCATTCGTTAATCGCCCTTCAATTCTTAGAGGGCCTATTTCTACTCTTATTTTATTCATCTTTTTGCATATGAATAAAAAATTTTAGGGTTTTGCTTGATATTTTGTAGTGTCATTTCTTCTAGGTTCCATTTTTCATTTTCTTTTGATTGTATAATCTTTTGTTCTGCATTTTCTATCTTACTTTTTAGTTCCATCACTTTCCATGCATTCTTTTCTTTTGCAAGAGCTTTTCCACTTTCTAATTTTCTGGAACAAGATCCTTCTGTCTCTTGGAATTCGTGACTGATGTTTACTTTTTTCTTCGGTGTATATTTTTCACTATTTCCTCTAATATTTTATATAATATATCGGTATTTACCTGTATATCATCACTTACAAATATGTTTTCCCATTCTTTGTTTAATTCTTCATTTATTTTTGACCAATTTATATTCTTACTATAGAAATTGTATTTTCCATGTCCTTCCCATTTTTTCGTCTCTTGCTTTTCTCTGTTTTCGTGTGTTCTGGAACGGACTGTTAGTTCTATGACATTATGGCCCGAAATACTCGTGTTATATACTATTATTTCTTTAACATAGTTCACCTCATTCACAAATACTAGGTCTAAAATATTATCCTTTCTTGTTGGTAGGTGATTTATTTGCTGAATGTTATGTTCTAGTAGCATATCTAATAGCTTTTCAAATTGCCTCTTATCTTCTGCACTACTATTGCTCTCTTTTTTATATGTATAAATACAACCACAGTCTCCTATTCGTTCTTTCCATTCTACAAAAGGAAAGTTAAAGTCTCAGTTAGGAGTATAGTCCAGTCCTTGTGATTTCTACATATTTCATCTAATTTTTCAATTATTATGTCAAACTCTTTAGTATTAGGGGTCTATATATTACAATGTTCACTAATTTTTCAGATTCAAATTCTACCGCTGTTAATTCACATTCTGTGTTACTATATTTCTCACAGATTTTTCCTTGATTGGCATCTCTCCCATATATCATGGTTCCCCTTGATTTCTATTTTTCTATCTGATCTATAAGTTTGGAAACCCTTTATCTCGTCATCATTACAGTCTCTTGGGAATACCAGGTTTCACTTATATTCAATATGTCTATTTTTTTAGAGAGAGAGAGAGAGAGAGAGAGAGAGAGAGAGAGAGAGAGAGAGAGAGAGAGAGAGAGAGAGAGAGAGAGAAAGTCTTACAAAATGTTCCTCTCTCATTCCCTATTTCAAAACTAGTTTAGAATGTCTATTTCGCGTAAATAATAATATTGTCTTACCAGTTCTGTGGGTGTTTTTTTTTTTTTTTTTGCAGCGTTCATTGCTTCCGATTCCCGAAACCGTCACATTAATTCAAGTTTCGTAAATATTTCGATAAGTGACAATTTTAATGTGAAAACAAGAGGAATTATTGGAGTTGGAAAATAACTAACAAAATTATGGTTTAGCTCTCTCTCTCTCTCTCTCTCTCTCTCTCTCTCTCTCTCTCTCTCTCTCTCTCTCTCTCTTCTATAATTTCACTTAAGTAATTTTTAAGGAAAATTTCATTCTAGTTTTCACTCTGACACTGGTTCCCTTACACGACTGTTTAAAAGCGTTTATAGGAAAATGTGACGTTAATTCCATTATTTGAAGATTGGAAAAGCAAGCAAATGCAGCTGCAAGCATGCAATGTTACAGAATGTAAAATTAAATGGACATTCTAGTTACATTATTATTTTAAAAGAAGCAATTTTTCCTTCAGTATAGAATCAATGCAGCAACGTTCATGATCAAAGACTGAAGTACTGAAAATGAAAAGCAACTGGTCAAATATCATGATAGCATTATGGGGTTGAATTATAAGTATAAGGAGATATCATCTTTTATAATATCATGTGCTTTTGTAAAAAGCTTACTCATTTAACTTTGCGCGATCTCTCTAATCTTTGGCTTAATTTTCATATTGACTTTCATGTCAACATCTCATCTACATTTTGTGAACGATGTAAGTTCGGGAAAGCGAATAGATTCATTTGGAATATTTTTATGGTAAAGAGAAATAAAGGACATGTCCAGCGAGAGCTTCACTGATCAGAATAAAAGGAACTTCAGCCTTTGGTGATATCCTGCGGTAGGCTTCGTCATCCCTCTGTAATTAGTTCTTTCTACTCAGGTCTGTTGCCTTCAAGCTGATCAAAACTATGGTTTCACTCTCTCACCTACAGCTGTAATTAATAACATGTGCATGGACGGCTGGTTCTCTCTCTCTCTCTCTCTCTCTCTCTCTCTCTCTCTCTCTCTCTCTCTCTCTCTCTCTCTCTCTCTAAATCATTAGTCACTGGCCTGTATATGTTTGTTATGACATCGATGACGTTCAGAGCACAATCTACTGATTATACATACTGATTAGGACATCTGATAAAAAATATCACCATATTTATAGTTTTTTTATTAAAAATTTATTTATAAGTTACAATGTGCTGTAAACAAAAACTTTCAGTTTGTTTGGCCACCAGATTAACTGGTGAAAACTCTAGTAAAAATAATTTCAACATAAAATGATGAAGTGGATAACGGAACAGGAATTTCCAGGAAAATCTATTTTTTGCTTTAAATTCTGGGCAACCGACTTCACGTCCTTCATTAATGGGTTGCTTATCAGATGCTCGCATACAGTGCCTTTCCACAGAAATGAATAACAATTTTTTAAACAAGTAGATAAGTCATAAAAGTATTTCACTTAGCAATAATAATGGTAACAGTCATACAGACAAATGATTCACGAAAAACGAACAATTTACTGTAAGGCGTCTAATGTATTTGTAATCCAGTCGTGGGTCACAGACGAGAGATTGGGAGATGGTTCGTGAACTAGAAAAGAACCACACTTAAGCGAAGAAATATTTATTATCAAAAAGTAAAAACTTTCATTCCAGGAGAATTTTGTATTGCACACTCAATATCCCGCGTGGAAGAGAGAGAGAGAGAGAGAGAGAGAGAGAGAGAGAGAGAGAGAGAGAGAGAGAGAGAGAGAGGGGGGGGGGCTTAGGTAAGAAAAATGCTCGCAGTCATACAACTACTATTGACTGTGCGTGATGCGTGACATCTTAATCATTTCCTTTATAATAATTATGAGGGTAACAAGGAAAAAAGATTCAAAATAAGAAAATGAGGTCTACTTTTCCCATCTCGTGATTATGGAACCTGGATCTCACTGTATATGATATGAGAGAGAGCTAGGCAGAGAGAGACATAACTATGAAGATTGTTATGCACGTTATAATAACAAGACCTTCCGAATGACAAGAAGAGACGAACAATCGTGTTGGCCTATACTGACAAATCTGCAAAAACGATCACACAGGTAAACACAAACAACACTTAGTGAAAAACAAAAGACAAAAAAAAAAAAATATACAGACTGAAAGAGATGACCCGACCACAAGCACCGCCATCATAGACTCGATGGATCGGCAAAGCGAAAGCGATATGTCGAGCACTATCGATGACTTTCAGAGAGATTAAAATCTGTCATATTAATCAGGCCTGGATGGACATGAAGCTATCATACTTGTCTTTTATTCTGTTATGTAAACAAAAGTTGGTTTCGGCCGGGTAAAAATAGTTTTGCCCTTTTGTTGCTGGGAACCATAGATACTTGTATTATATAAAAGGTCACTGTTCATAAAAATTTCAGTTATGTCCACTGATGCAATGGGATTTACAGCAATGGAAATATATCAGCAATATATGAGATTCATTGATTAATCTCTTCCTAAAACATCCTCATTTTCCTGGCAACTGTTGACTTTAACAGATATAGTTCCATACTGTACATAAAGTTCAATAAAACCAACCCGACAACTGATATCAATTAGGGAAGGACAAGAATAGAAGCCAGTTTCCGCTTCGATGTTGGATTTTGTACTTCTCGCCTGAAACATCGTTTAGCCTCAGTCCTTCAAGACTCTCTTCACTGATTAAGAAATAGACAATAGTAAATACAGAACTTGCGTGTCCTTAGGATTCTGCTAGAAATGTTTCTCACATTAAAAAAAATACGCAATAGGAAATTTGCACCGTCCACCAAGTTACATGTAAAAAGCGTCGTATTTTTAAATCGACTGAAACTAGGCTTAGTAGATTTTCGCAGAAGTGCTAAAGATGCGAAAAAAAACTTGATGTCAAATGCATTTGATAAGAGATATACATTTATTAAGGTATCTGTTAGACCAGTATGAACAAGCGACGTGTTTAGGGCTGGGCGGAAGAAAGAATGAAATTTGGCTTGGTTATGGGATGATTATACACACACACACACACACACACACACACATATATATATATATATATATATATATATATATATATATATATATATATATATATATTTATTTATACATATATATATATAATTATAAATATATATATATATATATATATATATATATATATATATATATATATATATATATATATATATAAATTTTAAATTTCTGACTCGCATCAGGATCGAACCCAGGTCTTTCAAATGAAAGACCAGAGCCCTGCCAACCAGGCCACACAAGTAAGAAGTTGGAACCTGAGTACAACTGTACCCAAGGAATTACCTGGGCAGGGTAACTGCTTTCATACCAGCGTGTTTTCCCCAACTTCCCGACTCAGCTGGTATGCAAGCAGTTAGCCTGCCCAGGTAATTCCCAGGGTACTCACACGTCTCGAACTCTCGCCATACCCGCGCAATAACTTCTCGCTGCTGGGAAGAAAGGGCGTTGGGTCGGGTATGATACATGAAACATACGTGCCGGGGTGTAAGCGATGTCAGGCAGGGCAGCCGATCGAGACCACGGGTCTACCCCAAAGCCAAATAAAAAGTCCTTCAAAAGAAGGCATCGTTTACCCCATACAAAAATGGGAATAAAAAGCACGTTAAAAGAAGAAGAAGGAGAAGAAGAAGAAGAAGAAGTTGTACTCAAGTTCCAGCTTCTTTTGACTTGTGTGGCCTGGTTGGCAGCGCTCTGGTCTTTCATTTGAAAGACCTGGGTTGATCTGATGTGAGTCAGAAATTTATTTCTGCTCCACACGTAACTGTGTGTAGATATAATATATATATATATATATATATATATATATATATATATATATATATATATATATATATATATATATATATATATATATATATATATATATATATATATACATATACATATATATATATATATATATATATATATATATATATATATATATATATATATATATATATATATATATATATATATATATATATATACATATATATATATATATATACATATATATATATATATACACACATATATATATATATATATATATATATATATATATATATATATATATATATATATATATATATATATATATATATATATATGTATGTATGTATAAATATATATGGGCTATGTGGGGAATGAATCATTGTAATGGGAGAAACAGTTTCGATGTAAAGTGTAAGAGTGAAAGAATAATACGGATGGAGTCAGAATGTGTCTCTGGAAGTGAATCAAGGGTAGTTGAAGTGGGAGATTTTAATGCCAAAGTAAGTAAAACAGAAAGAGCTATTTCAGTTATAGGTTTAGAGAGCATGGAGTGAGTAGGAAAGTGTATCCTGGAGGGTGGATAGTTCTGTAGATAATTGCTTTTTCCTGAAAATTCTCAGTGTAAAATGTATTGGTTGTTGTTCATAAACATATTCAGCGTTTATTGCTGTGTGGTATTGACAAGAAAGGGGGAGGAAGAGTACGGAATTCCCCTTGAACACCCAAAGATTTTTTACTTGCATTTAAGTGGATTTATCCCTTATCCAATAGGGCCCTGACTCCATTAATCTGCTTAATAAATATATATATATATATATATATATATATATATATATATATATATATATATATATATATATATATATATATATATATATATATATATATATATATGTACTCTCTCTCTCTCTCTCTCTCTCTCTCTCTCTCTCTCTCTCTTTATATATATATATATATATATATATATATATATATATATATATATATATATATATATATATATATATATACATATATTAATTTTCCACGAAATGACGAACCGTACCCTTTCCTGACGTCAGATACGGAAATAAGCATTTCTTGAATCATGTGCATGTCCCATAAATAAGTAAAAGAGAAAGTCGTAATTGAAAAAAAAATAAATAAAAAAAATCCTTCGACTGTAGAAAACAAATGAAAGCACTCCTGTTGCATTGAAATCCTGAAACAGGCTTTCCATGCAATGCTTGAACCGTGCCCGTAGAAAAGTCAGGCAGAGGGCGAGAGGCCCTCGTGGAATCCAAATGGCGATTTCTGTTTGTCAAACATTCGAGAGAAGAAAATGGATATTTCTTAAACAACTCTTTCACGGGCTACAGTCCGGGCTGGGAACTTCAAGCTTTTATGCTTTTCTCAAGATGAATGCCATTAAAACTTCCACTGCCTCGCTCATTCAAGGTCGTTTGTAGCTTTTCTTTTACTATTAGATGGCATGAATAATAAAAACTATCAAAAAGGATATTCTGGCAGAGGCATTCAAATGGAAAAATATGTAGCAAATTATTTCGCTTTGATGAAGCAAAACAGCAACAGGTAATATATATATATATATATATATATATATATATATATATATATATATATATATATATATATATATATATATATATATATATATATATATGCATACATATATATATATATGCATACACATATATATATATATATATATATATATATATATATATATATATATATATATATATATATTCAAATTTCCATGTATGTAAGCAAAATCCTAAATTTGCTTATTTTCTGGCCATTCGTAGATGAGACTTTTGAGGCACCCCTTAAAAGGATTTACCTTACGGATGCCACGCCCTGAGTCTTCCAAAAGGACTCCCTTCAGCACTTCCTTCAGGTATGTGCAAAGAAGGTAGGTGAAGTAGAGATGGGCTCCCCTCTGGGATTCCTATTCCCTAACATCTGCATAGTTGAGGCAGAAGAGAGGGTCTTCAACGCCCACCCTATATTTGCGATGTGTGCCAGATACCCTGATAAGACTACCGCCTCGATCAACTCCGCCGAAGACGCCGCCGCCCTTCGGCAGAATGCTCTCTAGATGACTTCGAATCTGAACTCCTCATAGACATAGCGTTGAAGGACGCTTCCCGCTCCTCGATGTCAACGTGGAAAAGAGCGGCGGCAAGAAAACATGACGACAGACGCAAAATCGACTCCTGTAGAAGGTGAGAAGAATGAGACCAGGTCTGACGGTTTCTCACTAACAATGGATACAGCAGCCTCCTTTTGGGAAACTGTGCCCCCAGACAGTGTGATACATAATGCAGACGCCCAGAATAACACGCCCGAACATCGAGGAATTAACATTCATTTTGACAACAGAACGACGTTCCACAACCATCATAGAGATGGAGGCAAGGCCATGATTAAAGGGACAATTGCCCATGAAACAACGCTCATTGCTCCAGACAACTGAGAACCCTCATAATTCTATTGCCGCCCAATCTGGTCAACGTCCTAATGCTGAAGGGCATTGCCGCCCCTTTTGGAGGTGCTGATGAGTCGACTGACGTTGCATACACAGTAGCTTCTTATGTGCCGATGGGGCATGCAAAGGTTCTTCAGCTAACGGGTGAATATGGCAATGACTAGTCTCTTATTTAACTGTATAAATTTAGGAAAATAAACTCTCAATGACACACACAGACATATATATATATATATATATATATATATATATATATATATATATATATATATATATATATATATATATATATATATATATATATATTTATATGTTTCCTGGTGCAGGTGGATCTTATGACTCCACAATTATTACTTTACTCGAAAATGGCCTTGTAAGATACCCAGGACATAAAACACAAACAAAAAAAAAGTACACGGAGCGGAGGGCTCTTCACTAGGGGAAGTGCGTGAAACACGTGGATATAAAAATAGTTATATTTGATAGCACACAAGGTCAAAAGGAAAATTAACTGAAAATACGGTAAATTACTGCCGTAGAAGTCCTCCCGAAGGGGAGCTTAGGAATGCCAGGAACACGGACCAAGAATAATTCTGCTACAGGCGTCTTTCTGAAACGATATTTGGACCCACGTTACACATCTAATGCTGGAATTTGGGGATTGAATTACTCGGGGTGCACTGAAGGCGCCAAGGACTCCCGAGGCGTTACTTGTGACTCAGAGGAAAGAAGCTGTGAACACGTGGGCCTGGCTTGAACCAAGGAATATCAGGGAACACAAAGTTATAGGCCCAGAGATTCATAAATGCAAAAGGGCTAAGTAATCGTGACTAGCAACTCGTTTTGGGTACATTACCACATTTGTAGGGGCGTAGGGATGACGGCGTCTTCTGCCGAGAAACACGTGTGGGAGCGTGGACAAATGGTAGCCTCCCTCTCAAGGTATTTCTTCAAGTCGTAGATTGGGGCGGAAAAGGGCGCCCTTGGGATGATGAAAAGGCCGCCGTTTAATGTCAGCTCGCGTGTGGGAGACTTGCAATCCCCCTTGCAGTCTTCTAAGGCCACGTGGAATGGAACACGGGGCACACAGGGCGGCGATGGGATCCACGTGGTGGCGAGCGGAAGACGGAGGGCAGAGGGCAAGACCGCCGAGATGTGACTTCTCGGCTTAAACTAGCGACCGCGTGTGAGAGAGAGCTGTCCTGGCCCTGACCTTTTATTGCTTCTGGACAGGGGTAGGGGAGGGGCGATGTCTGACCCAGGTCGCCGACCGGATATCATAGAAAACGATTTTCTTTCCTGTACCAAAGAAAACAGTGCAAAGCCAGTTTACTGTCCCCAAACTATTATATTCTCTGAGCCCCTATACCCCCGACCTTCAAAGGTTCAAACCAACCCAAAGCAGGAAAGGAGAACAGTTTCCTAGCGTATTTTGGCACTACTCTTTACAGCTCCTGGCAAGATAATATTCACACCTATAAGCGGGTGCGAATATTGACAAAAGCAAAAATGAGCGAAGAAAACGTTCGACTTTATTCTATCTTTTACTTTGCTACAACCTTTGCTTTACTTTATTTGTAAAACTCTGATGCCACACTAATCAATAACAAACTGAAGGTTTACTTTAGGAGCAGAGTGCAATTTAGAATATTCAATAAAAGGGTAAACTTGTTTGCAAATTAATTATTGCTCAAATACTTCCTAAGTACTGTTTCTACCCATTCTTTATTGATTTACTTTACTGGGGGTAATAAGGCGCTCAAAGAAAATAAACAAAGAACACTTCAAAATTTCAAAATAACAACAACAAAATAAAACATACAAGGCAGAATTTAAAAGGAAACAAATGTAAACCCACTGATTCCTTAATGCTATCCTGGAATTACAGGCATGCTATTAGTTGTGCCTTGAAGAGGCGGCATTCGTGACAATACACTGTAGGTATTAAATAATATCCCCTTTACCAAAATTGTAATAATAGAATTCAATTCTTCTTTTCAATCGACCTCCAATTGTTCAAAGCGACGAGCATAACTAATATTTCCCACGAACGCTAATCTGAAGGGACAAGAACTTGACAGCTGTGAGGCTGAGAGATTATTCGCGGGTTTTAATTCGCCAACTTAAACGACGCTAAATTTTTACATCTGCAGCTTACAACTCGGGTGTAAGCTATAAATAGACTACTCGACTTATGAATGGGAGGATAAACAAATGAAGGGAAAATGGACAAGGATAACATTCTCCACAGGGATAATTAAAAAAAAAAAAAAAAATGTAAATAAAAATAAAGGAAACTACACAGTACAACAACGAAGGATATTACTTCCTACTAAAGGGCGGGCCTGCACCGCTGGTGATTAAAAAGGCAAAGTTAAAATTCGTAAGGGCAGGAGTCTTGTGACTCAAGATTCGTTAAAAAAAAAAAAAAAGATTAAATGCAAAAGTAAATAATATACGTAGAAAATAAAGGATAACAGAGTGAGGTATTTATGATTTACTTCTTTATCTAACTTCCGTCGCCAACAGACGACGGTCAGAGCTAACTCTCAGCCCAAGGGCGGGGAAAGAAAACCCAAAGGGCGCGACCCCTTCAGGAAGAGTTGACACGCCTGCCTTGTGCCAAAGGACGGGCGTAAGGGCGTGCCACCTCCCACTCTGTCTCTCTTACTGCTTCAAAATAAAATAATTAGTGCATTTTAAACGGGGAGGATATCCCATATGTTAACTGCCGCTTGTGGTGGTAAGTAAGGAAAGTGTGAAGGAAAGATCGATAGAGAAGGATGAGGATAGAAATTCCAAAGGAAAGGAAGAAGATAGCGGAAGGCCTTGACATCCCCTCTCCTGGATGAAAGGTGCCAAGACGTTCAAAGATGAAGAAGGGGCCCTATGCCAAGTTTGCACAGGGGCCAGAAGAGCTCGGGGCTCCTTGTGGACTACCTGCGATCGCCCCACACCCGTGGTAACTCCGCCGCGAACCTCTCCTCCTTGGACCGTTGTCCTTGGCGTGGAATCGAGGGCCCGAGGCCAAAGGGCGGCAAGGGGTGCCATCTGGGTCAGCTGCTGCGACAACTGACCCCGGAATTTTGTTCGCCATCTCGGACATTAACCGGCGCAGATCGCAGAGTTCATCGGCCCAGGAAGGCGGGGCAGAATCATCACTCATGGAAGAATCTGCGGTGGGCGGCGAGAGAGGGGACGGCCGGAGGGGGCGGGGTCGACTTGCTTGCAGGGGGTGACCAGCTCAGGCACTGACATTGGCACTGGCGCTGGTGGCGATGTGGTGGTGGTCTCGTCTGTCTGGACGGACGGAGACTGGCACTGCTCAGTGCGCCGAAGGGGCACTGGCAGAGGAGCTGAAGGCCGAGATTCTCCTGAAGGGAGATCTGGCTGAGGCCTCGGCACTGGCACGGATGCCGTGCCGGGCACTGGACTCAGATTTGGATGATTTATTGGGAATGGGGACCCCGTAATGGTTGTGGCTTGAAAGGGGACGTAAAGTCTTGGCCCAGGAGGACGTCATAGTCTCCTGGAATGTGTTCGCTTCGGCGAGACGAAGGGTTTGGCTCTGTGGGGTGGGTGACCCTCAGTTGGACCGTGGGAGGATCATTTTAAAATCGTTAATGCCCTCAATGGTGACGAGCTTGCGTCGGTCTCTATTATAGCTCCATAGGGAACTTTGTCCCTCCTTATGAGGGAAATTTGCGCGCCAGAGTCGTCAAATGCCTTGACCTGGCGTGCTGAGTATTTACCTCGAGGAGGTGCCACATAGATGGGACCCTCAGCAGGAGGGCCTAAGGACTCGGGATTCGTTACTGCCAGGCGACGGCGGGAGTTCCTGCCTTATTATTTCTAGAGCATTTTGCCCATGAGGAAGAGTGGCCATAAACCTTGCACGCCGTGCAAAGGTTTGGCTGAAATCTCTTCGCACTGCCCCGGCAGAGGCGCAGGCGACTTATTGGGGGCTGTCGGGAGAGAGACGTGGGTGGTTTACTGCGGCATTGCTCCTTGGCATGCCCGATCTTTACAGAACCCGCACACAACGGGCTTCTGTGATTGCCCATTCTTCGGCGGAGGGCACCGAAAGGAAGGCAGGTGGAGTAATTTCTGCGCTGGAGGAGCTCTCCTGGGGTGATGAGTATCCCAGGAGTCGGCGTCGACAGCATTCACCAACGTCGGAGGCTCCCTCTCGGCGACGTGCGTGGCGAGGGCCGGAGGGGTGTAGAGTAGAAAGTGCTCTATTTTTATCTGTTCGATTGCCTCGTTGAGGGTCGTAACCCCACGGACTCGAACCATTTGGCACGGGCACGCTCGGACTGGTAGGCCCAGTCTGCCCAGGTCTGGTTGGCTTCTTTCACTTGCCCTCGCCAGCGCCTCCTCCAGCGTTCAGGGTTATCTCGTCACGCCTTTGCGATAGTCTGGCGTACGACCCCAATTTTCCTGCTCCTCCGGCGGGAGGGCTTTGTAGGCAATCAGGCCTTCCTCCAAGGAACTTGCCCAACATGGGGAGAGTTCGGCTGCACTCAGGGGCAGGCCTTCAAAACTGTCTCGGCGCTGTCGAGCCACACCTTTGGCTCGGCCTCCGTCCACTTTCGGCATGCAGGCGAGAGCCTGGCTGAAGGCACTCATCCCCTGGGGGCAGGGGGAGGCGAAGGGGCCACTCTGTTGCAGCATGGCAAGTTCATGGGCACGCTGCTTGTCCCTTTTCTGTCTCTCTGCTGCTTCTCGTCTCTCCTGAGCCTGTCTTTCTGCTTCTCGTTCCTGCCTTGCGGCGGCTTCTCGTCTCTCCTGAGCCTGTCGTTCTGCCTGTATGGCGTCCATCCTCTCCTGTACCCAGTCTCTTAGTTCTCTCCCGGAAAGGCCAGGTTCCTTCCTGAGGACATGAAGAACTTGAAATCCTCGCTCTGCTGAGACCTTGTCGACATTTTGCAGTTGGGAGAGGACGCTAGTAGCACACAGAATTAATTTCCCAGAGCTGTGGGAATCTTGGACCCTTTCAAGGACATTATGATTGGTCTCCCGATTTTACCGACGGAGCGGGCTGATTGGGGACGATGGGGTAGCAATGGTTGGTCTCCCGATTTACCGACGAAGCGGGCTGATTGGGGACGATGAATTAGCAATGATTGGTCTCCCGGTTTACCGACGAAGCGGGCTGATTGGGGACGATGAATTAGCAATGATTGGTCTCCCGGTTTACCGACGAAGCGGGCTGATTGGGGACGATGAATTAGCGATGATTGGTCTCCCTATTTACCGACGAAACGGGCTGATTGGGGACGATGAATTTAGCAATGATTGGTCTCCCGATTTACCGACGGAGCGGGCTGATTGGGGACGATGAATTAGCAATGATTGGTCTCCCGATTTACCGACGAAGCGGGCTGATTGGGGACGATAAATTAGCAATGATTGGTCTCCCGGTTTACCGACGAAGCGGGCTGATTGGGGACGATGAATTAGCGATGATTGGTCTCCCGATTTACCGACAAAATGGGCTGATTGGGGACGATAAGTTAGCAATTATTGGTCTCCCGATTTACCGACGAAGCGGGCTGATGGGGACGATGAGTTAGCAATGATTGGTCTCTGATTTACCGACGAAGCGGGCTGACTGGGGACGATGAATTAGCGATGATTGGTCTCCTGATTTACCGACGGAGCGGGCTGATTGGGGACGATGAATTAGCAATGATTGGTCTCCCGGTTTACCGACGAAGCGGGCTGATTGGGGACGATGAATTAGCGATGATTGGTCTCCCGATTTACCGACGGAAGCGGGTTGATTGGGGACGATGAATTAGCAATGATTGGTCTCCCGGTTTACCGACGAAGCGGGCTGATTGGGGACGATGAATTAGCAATGATTGGTCTCCCGGTTTACCGACGAAGCGGGCTGATTGGGGACGATGAATTAGCGATGATTGGTCTCCCGATTTACCGACGGAGCGGGCTGATTGGGGACGATGAATTAGCAATGATTGGTCTCCCGATTTACCGACGAAGCGGGCTGATTGGGGACGATGAATTAGCAATGATTGGTCTCCCGGTTTACCGACGAAGCGGGCTGATTGGGGACGATGAATTAGCGATGATTGGTCTCCCGATTTACCGACGGAGCGGGCTGATTGGGGACGATGAATTAGCAATGATTGGTCTCCCGATTTACCGACGAAGCGGGCTGATTGGGGACGATGAGTTAGCAATGATTGGTCTCCCGATTTACCGACGAAGCGGGCTGAGTGGGGACGATGAATTAGCGATGATTGGTCTCCCCGATTTACCGACGGAGCGGGCTGAGTGGGGACGATGAATTAGCAAGATTGGTCTCCTGGAAGGTAACGACAAACGGGCTGACTTGGGGACAAGACAGGGATGTAAAGGTCTCCCTGATTACCGACAAAACGGGCTTACTTGGGGACTAGATTGGGATATATATTTAGGTCTCCCGAATTACCGACGAAACGGGCTCACTTGGGGACTGAATGGAAAATGAATTGGTCTCACCAACGGACCGACGACACGGATTTATTGGGGACAAGAATAGAATATATGGGCGCCCGGGAATTTCCGCACAGACGACGTCTGATCAGCGAGGGCGCTAGTTTTACTGACTTATGGGAGAAGTGTAATTCTCAAGGGCAATTAGGTGGGTGGCCATCCCACATTCACAACAGATAGGCAACACACGCAGCCGTAGTAACAGCACAAAACAAACACACAAAAAAAACAGAACAATACAGAACATATAATGCCAGACCCCCAATAATGCAAAACAATTTGGTATAGCGAAGCAAATCAAACAAACAAATGTTTTTCTAACTGGAATGGCCACGGAATGGACGGTCAAGGGCCGTCTGCGCCATAATATAATATACGCTTTCGCTCCTATTTCTAAAACGAGAGAGAGAGAGGGTAAAAATGCGTCAGCAATGCTAATCTGACTTTCGAACACGTGGTTGACGTCGAGGTCTCGCGCCTATATCTAATGATTCGGTTTCGAAATCACTCGTTTCTACAGGAGGAATATGCGCACTATTCCTTTAATGATTTATCACCTGTATAACCTAATTGAATGGCATGCAAGCCGCGTGCAAAGGCTTCAAAGCTAAGTTTTCGGCGATTCTCTCTCTCGTTTTCCTCGGACATGCGCCCTACTATAAAAAAAAATTCCTAGGACTAGTCACGTTTTCTAAAGCGTCCTACGCTAAATAAACACAGTTTACTTACGCAGAATTTCCTTGGCCTGTTGCGCTGGCTTTTCAAAGGTTCGTAATCTGTCTCGTATCCAGCTTAGCTGAGCTAATTGCTGATTTCACAAATTGCAACACAAACAACAAAGGGGAAGAGGGGGATGCAATCATTACGAGAATCACTGGTCAGGTCGCCATTTTTTATATGTTTCCTGGTGCAGGTGGATCTTATGACTCCACAATTATTACTTTACTCGAAAATGGCCTTGTAAGATACCCAGGACATATAAAACACAAACAAAAAAAAAGAAGTAC
>NC_089787.1:8487684-8515184 GCF_040412425.1 Macrobrachium rosenbergii
CTTGCACGTGGCGAGAATTCATCAGCCAAAATTCAAGTCCTCAGAGACTCCTAAAATTCTACGCCGGCGAAAATTCCTCAACCAAAATTCCCAGTCCTCAGGGACTCCTAAAATTCTACGTCGCACGTGGTGAGAATTCCTCCAAATTCCACAATTCCAAGTCCTAAGAGACTCCTAAGATTCTACGTCGCACGTGGCGAGAATTCCTCAACCAAAATTCCCAGTCCTCAGGGACTCCTACTAAAATTCTACGTCGCACGTGGCGAGAATTTCTCCAAATTCCAAGTCCTCAGAGACTCCTAAAATTCTACGTCGCACGTGGCGAGAATTTCTCATTCCTGCAGGAACCCAAAATTAAGTCCTTTTGAGACATTATATAGTGTAGTTCACACACATCTAAGCCCTTATGGGACTGATCATTCTAGTTTGTTAGAACAACTCCTTAACTTCACGCTACAGCCGGCCAAGTCCGAGCATGACAAAATCCAACTACGTCTTCCGAGACGCATATTAAAATTCGTTCGCCAAGAACAACCACGTCTTTCCAAGACACATCAAATTTTAACCAAACGTCTCCTCAGACTTACTAATCAACTGTCTTATTCAGACAGATCCATTCTCCTGCAGTCTGAACAATTGAGTGTTTCAGATTCCTGCAATTGAGTCTTTTCAGACAACCTGAGTCTTTTCAGACCTACCATATAACCATTATTTCAAGATGGCTAATACCAGAGCCCAAAAAAACGAGGATTTCAAATTCTACATGTCCGCTGGGAAGGACATGGGACTATCGGGGCAAGATCTGAGAGCATGGGTTCAAGAGCGAATGGACGATGCCAAGGCAGAGAGAGAGAGAGAACGTGAGGAGAGGAAGAGAGAAAGAATTGCCCAAGAGCAACGAGAGGAGAAGGAACGTGAAGAGAGAGAGAGAGAACGTGAAGAGAGAGAGAGAGAAAGAATTGCTCAAGAGGCGGAGAGAGAGAGAGAGAACGCGCCCATGAGCTCCAGATGCTAGAACGACAGCAGCGGGAATGAGTGCCCTCAGCCAAGCTCACTTGTTCATGCCAAAATGGACAGAGTCCGAACCAGTATGGCTTGAAAGGGCCGAATGAGTCCTGGAGTGCTGCGATCTCTCCCAGTGGAACTCTCCTTGTTCTCACTAAATTCCTGGCGGAAGGCCCTTGTTGCCTACCACGCCCTGTCAGCAGAAGATAGGGAAACTGGGAAGCCGTGCGGCAAGCAGTTCTGGCGTCTGAGATTACCCCGAGCGGTGGAGGAGGCGTTGGAGAGGGCAGCCCAGAGAAGCAGGCCAGACTTGGTCCGATTGGGCGTACCATTCGGGAGCGGGCATTAATGAAATGGCTCGATTCCGAAGGAGCCACGAGCACCGCCGAGGTACTCAAGTGGTTTAAATTTGAGCATTTCCTGCGCTACGCCCCGCTTGCCCTCGCCACTCATGTAGTGGAAAAAACCCCAGCAACCCTCACCGAGTGTTGCCGGATAGCAGACATGTGGGGAAACTCACCACCCTCAGGAGGGATCCATGAGGCGGAAGATAAATCCCCTGCCCCTCCTCGGAGGAGCAAATTCCCCTAAGGCTGGGAACTCGGGCAAGCCATTGACTTGCCATTATTGCAAAAGGACGGGGCACTCAACTGAACAGTGCCGAATTCGGCCCAAGGCTCCCTTTCACCCGTTCCCGAAGGCATCACAGCCGCCTCCTGCTGCTGCCCCCTGATCGCCACCTGCAGCGGGCGCCAACCCTGGCGGGATTTCTGCCATGAGACATGCCGCGATTGCGGGAAAAGGGGACATTTCTCTTCCACCTACAAGCTTTGCCCTCGTCACAACCAGCCGAAGGCAGTAGGCACCATAACTTGCCCTAAACGGCCCGCCGGGTGGATTGGGCTTGAGTCCGTGAGGGTCGCGCCTCCGGACGGGTCCAGTCCTCCCCGGAACCTCGACAACATAATAGACACAGGGTCGGAGGTCAGCCTAATCGTGCGGAGAGAAGTCCCCCCTGGAGCCGTCATTCGGGAAGACGAACGGATGACGATCCTCCCGACGGTCCGCTTAAGGGTCACCACCCGCGATGACTCGAGAGAGAGGGAACACATTTTTGGTGTAGCCGAGATGCTCACCACAGGGAAGCCCCTCCTTCTGGGACAAGATCTTATCCAATGGAGGGATCCCTGCATCCCACTCCTCTGCCTAAAGCCCTCCGAGCCCACGGTTGCCCCACGGCACCCCCGACGACAGCAGGAGGATCTGCTTCCCCTGGAGTGTCTCTAGGATCGATCCCGTGGCTCCAGGAGCCGCCCGGCCCCTCAGGAAGCCGAAACTGTCCCGGCCCCCGCAACTCTCCTCATTACGGAGCTGGCTGCCTGCCCTCCTCGCGAGGGAGAGGCTAATCGAGAGCAAAAGGCAGATGCCTCAATCAGCCGCCTCGCAGTGAGGCCGCCATCAGCGAGGATGCCCTTCCTGACTTGATGAAGGTCGCCTTCCTGCTGGAAGACGATCTCTTGTGCAAGGTAACCCGGGGGCTGAGCGAGCCTTCCCAGGTGCGCCATAAACTCGTGGTAGTTCCCCAGACTCTGCAGAAGGATGTGCTAAGATTGGCCCATGATGGCATCAGTGGGCACTTCGGTGTCGCTCGCACCGCCCGTGCTGTCGAGAGCAAGTTCTACTGGCTGGGCATCCGGAAAAGCGTGAAGCAATTCGTTGCCTCCTGCCCTACCTGCCAGGTGGCAGGCAACCCTAACGAGGTGGTCCCCGGGCCGCCTTTAGAATATCCTCCGCTGGCGTCCCCTTCAGGGATGTCGTCATTGTGACTATTTCACTCCACAGGGGCGGATGAAAAGTAAACCAGGAACGCCCACTGCCTTACCATCATCGACCGCTTCACGCGTTACCCGGAGGCAATTCCGGTCAGGAGCGAAAGTTCAAAAAATGCTGTAAAGGCTCTGGTAAAATTCTTTTGCAGATTTGGGTTCCCTGCCACGATACAAACCGATCAGGGTCGACACTTTATGTCGAAGGAATTCCGTGACGGCATGGCCAGCCACGGAATTAGGCATTTCCACTCCAAGCCCTATCACCCCGAGAGTCAAGGAATCATCGAGCGATTCCACCAGTCACTCTCCATGACGCTAACAAAGTTGGAGCACGAGGGAGGTGGTTCGTGGGAGGATAACCTTCCGTATGCCCTTTTTGCCGCCCGCCACGCTCCCTCCGAAACCACCGGGTATAGCCCCTTCGAGCTATTATACGCTCATTCCACATGGACCCCACTCGACATATTGTATGACGCCTGGCCTGGGCGGACATCACGCAAGCGGATTGCGCGGCAGAATTGCTGACCATCCAGAAAAACCTTCGGGCAGCTTGGGAGGTAGCCCAGGCAACAGAAGCCGCCACCCAAGAACAGGTGAAGATGAAATTTGACAAGGCCGTCCGCTCCTGCTCTTTCGAGACGGGAGACCAGGTCCTGGTGCTCCGAACAGGCGCCACAAGGCCCCTCGAAACCCACTTCTCCGGCCCCCACAAAATCTTGGGAAGGCGCGGGAATCTGAACTACCTAGTGGACTGTGGGAAAAGGAGGGCCAAGTGGCTCAATGTAAATCTTCTAAAACTGTACCAGATCCGGGGCGAGGAGACACCCGAAGATGGTGCCTCTAACCCCGAGGCAGTAGTTGGCGATGCTGCCCTAGCGTATCAGCCCACCGCTAACTCGGAGATCCTCGAGAGCCTGGAAGTCATAACTCCAGGTCTCGCAGCCGCCCACAGGGAAGATATTCGCCGGTTATTAAACAGAAATTCGTGGGTCGTCCAAGACACCCTGGGGTGCACGGGCGCAATACAGCACTCCATAAATATCAGTGCAGCTTCGAATTCATTATTCTTTTGTCTATTTTCATTACTGGCGTATAATGTGCATATCTCTCATTTCAGAGGGACCCTATTTCGTGGAAGCTTCTTGGACTGTGTCTGGAATCCCCCAGTTTCATTCATCCCGTAGGAATCCCCTTCAGGATCAATAATCTACTTGCATTCCTCTTTCCCATACTAATGTCATTTATGTAAATACACCCCTTTAAATTTGCCCACGTGTTTTACGTAATATTTCCCTCAGTAACAAGAGCCTTAAGCTCATATGAAATTCCCTTTGTTTTCCTCTTTTTACATTTTCCTGGACCCACGAAGTCAGAATCACAAGGCTAAATTACCTTAAATTGTTGCTACTTGTCTCTCAGAGAATATCTCAAACTAAATCGCCAGGAAAAAACGTAAAAAAAAAAAAAAAAAAAAAATATATATATATATATATATATATATATATATATATATATATATATATATATATATATATATATATATATATATATATATATATATATATATATACATATACATATATATATACATATATATATACATATACATATATATAGTATATTTTTACAGGCATGGCTAAGGAAGGTATATATAGATCTATTCAAAGTTTCAGCGACACCTGATTGATTTGGCCACACACATAAAAAGAAGTATGCTATGGAAATTAATGGAAAAGCGTCTTCACTAATTAAATTATAATTACACAAATCAGAAGAAAATTACACAGAAGCTAATCACCAGCTCCTTGGCACTGCTTTTACGTTAGTTCACAAATTAAATAGTGCCATAAGCAAATAAATTACGATCTATGCTAAAATCTGTTAAGATGTACCATTAACCTTACTGTGAGGGTAATCACATAAAGTTATAGAACCTCTAAAATAGTTAAGAGTACATGAAATCTTGCCACGACGGCACACAAATCTTCAGATGCTAATCTTGAAGGAATCTTCCACGTCGGAAGATCAGGGATGGGTACCTTGGACAAGCAGGTAGGCACACAGCATCACAATCGCCTATTCTGCAAGACAGACTCACTGTCACTTGGTTTGCAAGGAAAAAACTTACACGTCCACTTTGGGAATGCTGAAGGCTGAGAGGGAAGCAACTAAAAGTAGCAAAATGCATGAATCTGCTTACGTTACTTGAAATGATTGAATTTTTATGTTTTCCTAAAACATGGCATCAATACGGCTCTCGTGGAGGAGTTTCAAATCTCCGTCCGATAAATGACCATGAAAACTTCGTATTCCACAGAAGGCTGACAAATATTTTGCGTTATTCAGTCAGGTGGAACCCTTCTCTTTATCTATTTGTTTTCGAATCAGTTGGTAGTATGACCCTCTGGTAAGGATATTAAAAGGCATTTAAAAGGTCAAAGCAGTGTTGTCATAAAATTATAATTGAAAAATTGATGTTTATATATTTTCTCTATTACCTTTCTCTTAAGAACTTTACTTTGATACTCAGGCAGAATGACGGACAAGACGTGTATGTTCATTAATGAAATCCAGTCGTCTTATCAATCAGCCGCCTAAAATAGGAATCGAGGGAAGATAAGAACACGGGAATCAATTGTTCAAGCAAAATTTGACTTTCTATTTGAACGTTTTCACTTCTTTTATAGGTTTATTTTTATTTGGAATTGAAATAATTTTATTCTATAATTTCCAACATCTCATTTACGCCCTTTCTCATTTCGAGATAAACGCCGACCTCTAATCCCCTCGCCTTCAGCAGCTTGAGAGCCAAGAGAGGGCGAGAGGGGAGGGGAATTATCATGCACCTGAATTAACAGTCAGTGATTTCATGGAATTGTGGCGCTAAGAAAAAGTTTCTTTCCTCAATTGTAGAACGATTTTCACCTCACTGAATGCAGCTTCAAGGTAAAGGTCGCAGTAATTACCGTTACTTTAAATCGGTTATCATCACAGCAGAGAATGCAGCTACAACATCTCATTCAAATCTTCATCTCGGTGTCACCGCAAGAATCCTTGATGCTCGGGCAGGGGAAAGGAAAGTGAATGCTGGATCACAGCATCATTTCTCTCTAGTAGTAATATTCATCTCGGGAGAGTGACACGAACTTTAATTGGTAGTTGTATTAACAGATGAAGCCTTTTCATTAGTACGACTTTACTACTACTGTGCTACAACGCTGTTAAACAACAGGATGAGATCTTTCATTTCATGCTCTTCTTCACGTAACCTTAGTCTATGTGTATCGGCCGATCAGTCTTCCATCTCCCGTGCTTCTCTAACAAAAAAAAGAAAAAAAACAATCTTTCTCTCCACGTGTCTTTCCTCATCGCTCTCTGTGCCAATAGTACTTCAAAACAACGTAGGTCCCAGAAGCTCATTAAGTCTCCTTTGAGGGTATCCGCCTTTGAAAAGGACGCTCCATCCATAGGGAATCTCTCAATCTCTCAAAGGATGTTGATGGCCTTATAACGAAGACCTTGTCAAAGGACTTTGAGCGTCACAAAAGGTTTTCATCGATTATTAACATGGTTGACAAGATATGCGGCGTCTTATGATTCGTTACTATGGAAATCTAGGCATCAGCTTACAAAGTAACGGAAGTATTTTTTTTTTTATCCAAATGAGCATTCACAATCATTGTCTATGTTTAGGTTGTAGAATCTTGATGCATTGCACTTGATATGTATCGATAATTATTAACTGATAGAAATTACTAATAATTCAGAGTTATTAATGTCTTGTTAAGAAAATCTTACGGTCTGATATATTATAAATATGCACCATCAAGAAAATTAAATTACACGGTCTAGAGTTTTCCTGCGCATTCCACCTCATGATTTACGTTTATTGTTTTCGAACTACTTATCTCTAATTCCATTTATGATCGACAGTAATGTATTGGTTGTGGAGAGATCTCATATCTAATTATAGAACTAAAAGAGGAATCCTATTGTGGAGAGAGAGAGAGAGAGAGAGAGAGAGAGAGAGAGAGAGAGAGAGAGAGAGAGAGCTTTCAGGAGAGAGGAGAGTATTTCCCAACTATTTATATCCCAGAAGTTTCTAACGGCGCTCATATTGATGACTTACCACTAACGGATCCAGGGGGGGAGAGCTACCTGGGCAGGTGCCCCCGCCCCCATGAAAAATAATGGCAAAATAATAATTTGAAGATTTAGATAATAACATAAATGAGAAATATAAAAATTGGGAAAAAATAATAATCTATTATATATATATATATATATATATATATATATATATATATATATATATATATATATATATATATATATATATATATATATATATATATATATATATATATATATATATATATATATATATATATATATATATATATATTAAGCCAGGTCTCCAACATCTTCTAAAAACATAACAGACACCTATAAACAACACGTCTCGAACTGTCGACCTACCCGCCCAGTTCTCCTCGCTGCTGGGAGAAAAGCAGCTGGGGATTTGGTACAATACATGTACACATTTGCTACCGGGGTCTAAGTGATGTCAGGCAGGGCAGCCGATCGAGGCTACGGCCTACCCCACCGCCAAATCAAAGTCCTTCAAAAGAAGGCATCGTGCTTACCCCATATAAAAATGGGAAAAAATACACGTTAAAACCGAAAAAATATATATGTATGTATGTATGTATGTATGTATGTATGTATGTATGTATGTATGTATGTATGTATGTATGTATGTATGTATGTATGTATGTATAATATGAAAATTGGTGCCCCGCCCCCAATGAAATTTATTTGGATCTGCTAGTGTGACTTACTTCAGCGACCGGGATGTTATTATAAGGCATGAGCTCCAAACAGGCGAGTGGCTGACCAACAACCATCAGGTGGTGTGTCTGTTACTTATTTCACTGTACAGAACAGTGAGCGGATGAGGAGAAATGGGATGGGAGAGGACCAGCATGTCAATGACATAGATTAATTTCGACTGTCATTTTGCTGGCTTCGTTGAATTGCAGTTACTTGGTTGTAATATTTTCCTTGCATGTCAACAGCAGACTTAATCTTGAAAATGGATTATACATTAATTATAAATCATTTAAAAGACATTATGAAATCGTTCACAAATTATTTATATATAACTATTTATTTTATACTGCAGATACTGTTGTTGAAATGAGGGCAGGATAGTATTCAATTGCAAAATGATTCCGTCCTTTATTAAAAAATAAAAATATCAAACACGCAGAATATTTGTTATTTATTGTAATTTAGCAATCACAAAGAAAGGTTTTTTCTAATTCCTCTGACAATATATTATATTTTTCAGGGTCATCCCACGAAGATGCAACTGAACCTCTTAAGGAATATCACCCCAAGTTCTCTTTGTCTTCGAGTTCTCCTCGGTTCTTTTTCTCTTTCGCAGCTTCTACTAACTCCCGACTCTCTGTTGTCTGTCTTGAGATATTCATTCGACGGTTTCCTCGATATTCATCTAGAATGAGCTCCACCAAGTTCTTAAGATCATTAGATTTATCATTAACGAGAGAAATAGAGTTTCAACTTCGACCATTTAGCTTTCAGCGACAATTTTCCAGTAACAAAGTCTTCTGTCCAAAGGTATTTAGAGGAGCTGAACAGCATAATTTTTTTTCATATCCTTGGCAATGTTGTACTTTGTAATTTACTACATTTTGAAAACATGATGAGCCTCTCCGATGGAACGGTGATACAGCAAAATGAATTCAGTAATATAATTCCATGAGGCTAAGGCGCAATCGAGTTTTCTGTACAGCATATAATCAAGGCCACCGAAAACAGATCTATCTTTTGGTGGTCTCGATATAATACTGCATTAGCCGCGGCTCATGAAACTTCTAGCCACGGCTAGGTGGTGGCCTGTCCTATAGCGCTGCCAGACCCACGATCGTGGCTAACTTTAACCTTAAACAAGTAAAAAAAATGCGCTGAAGTTTCTTCGACGCAATCGAGTTTTCTGTACGAGCCGCAGTCGATGAAACTTTCAGCCACGGCCCAGTAATGGCCAATCCTGTAGTGTTGCCGGACGCATGATTATGGCTAACTGTAACCTTAAATAAAATAAAAACTACTGAGGCTAGAGAGCTGCAATTTGGCATGTTAGATGACTGGAGTGTTGATGATCAACATACCAATTTGCAGCCCTCTAGCCTCAGTAGTTTTTAAGATCTGAGGCAGGCAGAAAAAGTGCGGACGGACAGACAAAACCATCTCAATAGTTTTCTTTTGCAGAAAACTAAAAGGAAGACTTTTCAAATGCAGACTAATAATAATAATAATAATAATAATAATAATAATAATAATAATAATAATAATAATAATAATAATAATAATAATAATAATAATAATAATAATAATAATAATAATAATATCTCGGAAGAAAACCTTCTTTCAAATAAGCATCACAGTTAAGAACGGCCGTCTGGATGCCGTTGAACTGACATTGCAATTTCTCAACCTCCCGCATGAGTTTCTACGTAGCAGCTTTCAGAGATTTCAGGAGCATTTTTTTTTTATTGGCTGTCGAGACCAGGGGGCTCTTTGTACTGGCTGGGAGCGGATAATAATAATAATAATAATAATAATAATAAATAATAATAATAATAATAATAATAATAACGTAAAGGTCTTGTTCAAGTAGTCATTGTTATCAAGAAATGCTCTGTTGCTTATGAACTTCAGGATGGAAAATTTGGTTGATTTTAGATTCGGACGTAGTTACACTTCATTCAAGTAGCTAAACCATGGACCCTTCCCCCAACCTCACCCATAAAAAAATTATCATTATTATCATTTTTCACTTTTTGTCAATATACATCGATTTGAGAACCAGATAATCTTGGTCACATATGCCACGGTTCAAAAATTAATAATGAAGATGGTATAATGGAAATATTTTTCTGGAATGCCGTGATTGGTGGAAAAGAAAGGCAGAAAGAGAATTGATACGCATAATGGTGAGATGAAAATATGTCTGTTCATGGTCTGGTTTAAGAGAAGTTGAAAATAAAAGGCATTTTATCAGAAGAGAACGGGCTCAAAACGTAACAGTGGATGGAGTTAAAGAAGTGATTTTGATAAAGGAAAAATGAAAATAACATGAAAGGAACAAGATGGGTGAAAAGTGCATGAAAATAAACACACACACAGGAAATGATTTTCTGAAGAATAGGCTAAATTCTCAGCTAGGCTATTGTGTTAAATCCTAGAGCTTGCTGGTGAAAGCGCGCATGGAGGAACAACAAAGCAAGACGTTCAGCTAAAGAGGTTGGAGTTTAAATGAAGTGTTTCTGCATAACAGTACGGGATCTCCTGTTGCTGTTTTTAAAAGAATGAGTACATTAAGAAAGAAGAAAATATTTGGAAATAAATCGGGGATGCATGAACAGCCTTGAGGTATAGGGGAGACGGGGCTAGTTGGCTACAGGGGTAAGTTGGCGCACTCTAAATAACTTTAATGTTTACCAACAGAGCCTATATTGTGTAATTGCCAGGTGGCTCCTCAGTTACCAACAAAATTCCATAGAGATAGGACGTAGGAGCTCGAATTTATGAGACAAAGTTTGATTTTGATGGTAGGAAGTAAATTTATTGCTCTTTTGTGTTTTTTCATATAAGATCCATACATTCATGAAAGATTATCTTTTCAGTTATAGCATAGTTTTCCTTATGGTTTAAACATTCTATACCATTAAAATGAATAATTCAAGGTTTCTTGGCGTGGGCTGGTAAGAATTTTTGTATCAAATGAAAGGGATGGGGCAAGATGGCTCAAAAAATTGGGGCAAGTTGGTACATGCGCCGACCTGTCCCACGTTATTTACTAACAATAATAAGTCTGTTTATTTATACAATTTATGTTTTGTTCTTGGATTTTTGTAAGGATAATGAGATTAGTGTCCTATCATTTCCTCCACATTGATCTCACAAATTGCAGCCCCTGGATGTTAGTGTTTATAGACCTCTGAAAATGTGTTAACAGAGCATGAGATTCGTGGATGACTAGAGGTCCAGGATCAACTGTGACCATCTATGACATTCCTGTTATAGTTTCCACGGGTTTACCGCATGCTGTTACTCATTCTAACATTTTCAATGGGTTTAGGGCTGCTGGAATTCACCTTTGAAAACAGACTATTTCAAGATTCTGATTTCTTAGGTGTGTATGTAACAGATCGACCACAGGGAGATGTCCGAAAAGAGACACAAGGGTTTCAGACCAGTCATCAGCGTGATACAGTCTTGTAATATAACAGACAACAATGGAATTAAAGAGTTCTTGATGGAGAGATCCAAGGTAAGTTGATCACCTTGGAGAGCGGAATGAACCCACACCATCTACTTCTGGAATAACTGGGAAGACAGTGACTTCACCTGCAGAACTGAGGCCATTGCCTAAAGCAGGTGCCGGAAAGGGAAAATTCAATGAATAGGAGGAAACGTCGCTCTGCTATTCTAACTGACACACCAATATAAAAAAAAAGCCTGAAAAGAAGTTGAATAAAAAAACACCAAAGACGAAAAGAAGCCTCTTTTCGCAGGCAAAAGAAACACCTAATCCCACATTTTAAATTCTGCTCGTGTTGATTCAGAAGAAAGCTCAGTTGAAGCCAGCCTGTGTTTGGTATGTGTAGAACTATTTTCTAAAAGTAAGCAGGGAGAAGTGTGGATCTAGTGCATGGTATGTAATATATGGGAGCATGAAGACTGTTTTGACGAAGTTTTATTTTACATCTGCCACATTGCAAGTCAGATGATCATCTGAAGTAATACTGATGCCTTAGATTTTGTATTTTTTTTAAATCCAGAGCATATTTTTGTTGTTTGATTTAATTGCAATGTAGTAATTTTTTTTAATTATCAATGTGTCAACTTACCCCATAATGTGCCAACTTACCAACTTTTATACGGAGCAAGTTGGCACGAAAAATTTTTTTTTTTTTTATAGGCTTAATGTTACCTTATGTTGAAATCAAACTACAATTTTTGCTCCAAGATAAAGAGGAATGTTCATTTTTTTAATGATGATAAGAATTTTGCAAATGTTTGTTTTTTTTTTTTCCCAATAACCAAAATTTGAAAAGTGTGCCAACTAGCCCAGGTCCCCTATCTGAGTAAGAAGTTTACAGAGAAGAAGAAATAATGATAAAGGGAAGTAAATGCAGAGAGGAAGATTAATGAGCACTTGCATGAGAGCAGCATATACCACTGGACATATGCAGTATGATCAGAGTTCAGTCCTGTGGAAATGGATAACGTCTGAACAGAAAGTTACTGATGATATAGGATAGCAGGCATTCGTATAAAAGGTTTGTTACAGGGCAATGGTCTGAAGAAGGTAGGACGGAAGAACCGGACACAGTTATTACCGTTTTCGCAAATAAGTTCACTGTATCCAAGTAAATTATGGCTAGATATCCATAAAGGGATTTTCAGTAGTATTTCCTTTTGTTAATTGCCAACTCATCAAAAACCTGCCCATATGAAAGAAGGTTCAATTACATTTATGAAGATGAAAATATAAATAAAAAATTCGTTTTTATATATATACTATAAACAGTGCAATATAATCTTTCCCCTGAAAACAAAACAGCATAAAATGCCTAAATCAAAGCGCTGATAAAACCTGAAATCTAAATTTACCCTTTTGATCGCCAGCCACTTGTTGCAAATCGTTCTTATCTCGGAAACTGAGCTTCTTGGACTAATTCAGCTGAATCTTTCTTTGCAATTTGTCTTTTCAGCAGAATCAGAGGAAGAGGAAACGTGAGCAGCACTGGGCTCGGGAAAAGCTTTGTTCGAAGTTAAGTGGAAATGGTTTTCCGTGAAACGAAAATGATTTGATTTCTTAATCTCATTTAGTATTCTCTTGGTGCTTTTCGAGGAAGAGTTTCGGAGAACCCAATAAAGAGATGGCGCTGGAATTTTCAGAAACTCAATTTTTTTATTTATTCTTTTATTGTTGAAATATCTTCATCCCCTCCTTTCATGTAGCTTGATAAAAAAGAATTTCATCTTATTCAACTCTCGTTATCTATTTGATCGTCATGTTTCTTACTTTTATCCTCTGTTTATATTTTCATTACAATAATCTCTTTACGTTTGATGATTTTATCCTAAATGCAAAAATTACTCGACATGGGAATACAGAAATACTTCATTCTTTATTGATGAATCATATTTACTAAAAAAATATATCTCTTCTCGTAACGATAATGCCAAAACAGATAAGTTTTTCAGCTCCCAAAATCTGTTGGTGACATCGATCTTTCACGAATTCTGACTCTCACTGCCCGAGTGGGTTCCAGATTTTCATAATTTGTTTGTACAGTTATAATTTTCAGTGATTGCAGTAGCCATAATTCAACAGATGTTATCTAATAATTAGTAGATTAAGAAAGTCAATAAATCATATAAGAGGGATTTCTTTTATGTGCAATAAAAAAGAGAGCATAGAAATGACACTTATTTAGTCCCCCATCTCTCTCTCTCTCTCTCTCTCTCTCTCTCTCTCTCTCTCTCTCTCTCTCTCTCTCTCTCTCTCTCTGTCTTAAGATTCGGACTCGCATCGTCAGATTCACTCCAGAACTAACGATTGACAACAGGACAAAATAATACATAAAATAGCACAGGGTATTTTTTTGCAATATATACTGAGAATAGAAATGGCTCCTGCATTCACTCAACTTGACGCACACCGTAGTACTAAGGAATTAAATAAATGTAGGTGAAGACAGAAGGAGTGGTGTACTATGTACAGTACATGCATGTATGTGTATATACATATATACATTTATATATATATATATATATATATATATATATATATATATATATATATATATATATATATATATATATATCTATATATTGTTATAGCAACAACTCTATCTCTCTTCCTTTTTGTTATTCATATATATATATATATATATATATATATATATATATATATATATATATATATATATATATATATATATATATATATATATATATATATATATATATATATATATATATATATATATATATATATATATATATATATATATATATATATATATATATATATATATATATATATATATATATATAATATATATATATATATATATATATATAATATATATATATATATATATATATATATATATATATATATATATATATATATATATATATATATATATACACATACACAATATATATATATATATATATATATATATATATATAATATATATATATATATATATATATATATATATATATATATATATATATATATATATATATATATATATATATATATATATATATATATATATATATATATATATATATATACATTATTTTCACAGAGGGCCTCAGTTGTGCAGAAAGTTCAAAATAGAGATTTTTATTTCCAAGCTGTCAGAGGGTCTGCTTCCATCTTCAAGGAACGAAATAATAACAAAAACAAAAACATATATGTTATGCAGTGAATAAGTATGAGATTCACTGATCGGGATTATGAGAGAGAGAGAGAGAGACGATGTTGATAGTTTAAAATGATGAGCCATGATACCAAGTAAATTGAAGTGTAACCAAAACAAACCTCCAAGATGTGGGAAAGAAAGGAGGCGCTAGAGGAATCAAAAGGTCAGCAAAATTGACCTGATTTGTCCTTGCCAAAAGTGGGAGTTAAGATTGAACCATTAAGAGTAAAGTAGACGTCCTCAAGGAGGCGGAGTTTTATTCAACATAGGTCCAGAGTTCATTCTGATCAATTTTTAGCCAGAGTTACTTGAAAACCAAATTGGGTAGGATTGTGTCACTCGCTCCTCTCTTAACATCAAGAAATTTCTAAGTCCAGGGTGGCTGGCCGTGTGAAATAGTAGTGTTAGAATAAAACTTATGAAAAAACCGTGCCCGGTGAATACTTACCCCTCCTGAAAACTAGAAAGTATCAATAGACAATTTCAACCTAACTTACCGAGTCCCCTGCGTTACTATCAAGTGAAAGTCAACAGACAGAGACGGAGTCATTCATATGTGGTGCAACGCAATACAAAGAAAAACTGCACCGCATAACATATACATAAGCACACGATCGTAAATGTCTTACTTCTCCTCCTGACCTGTGACCTGGGTATCAGGTCTCGTTCTGCAGGCGTCGCCTCCATGTGACCTTCGCAGCTGCATCCTTTCTTCTTCGGGTGTTCATGAAGGTGGTTAATCCATTCCACGTGTCTGTCCAGCGTTTTCTCCACGACTTCGTAACCTATATGGCTCGTGGTAGAATCCTCAATTTTTTCCCTGTTTGTTTTCATGGTCTTCTTGGAATAATTCATGGGAGCCTTTTCTGCACGCCTCATGGTGTGAGGTGAAGGACGCTTTTCGAGTTCCCGTCTGGCCAGCTTTGAAGTTGGCGGAGATGCGACATGATGAATGACTTTGGGGACCTTCTCCCCGAACAATATCGAGCGCTTCAGCAAGAATGAAGGTGCGGACAGATTCATTTTGAAAGAAAAAATTTTTTCCTTTCTTGTTTTTATGCACCAGCTTGACAGATGGTTTATATTGTGTACACTCTCACCCATGAGACAATGCATAAAACAGTTATGGCGCCATAGTTGATGTTTGTCTCATCACCATTTGATGACGTCCATTGGCAGACAAAATAAAAAGAATACTTTTTGTGGTTTTTCCACAAGACTTAAATAAGTTGCACCAGCTCATTTCCCTTGAAATGTCCAAGAATTTGCTACAGTGGTGAATACGAACCCATTTTTGCCAATTTCATTGGCAATTTCATTGCCAATTTCATTGGGGCACAAGAAATATTAAGAAATTAGTAAATAAAAACACGAAAATAGGATGAGAATTCCAAATCATGTCAACGGAGGGACTAGACAGTCTCCGAATAGTCCAATTCGGGAGAGTACTCCATCCCCTGTTGAGCCCTTAAGAAAATCCAATGTCTTGTAAGTTCGAAAGCTGTGTTATAATGTGTCTATTAAATAAATAATATATTTATGAATTCCTGCAGTAAGTTTAAGATTATCATACAAAAAGAATGATTAAAAAAGGATTGTGGAAAGAGCGAGGAATTTTCTAGTTAATGAAGAGATGTACAAAGCTCTCATTGTATCAGACAATAAAATAATAAGGGTGTGACCAATGTAATTAATAAGTGAACCAAAAGACAACATTTGAACAATAAAAACAGTCTGCAATGACGCAAAATGAACGCAAAGAAAAGGGAAGCGGGGCCGATGGTGAGGTGTGGTTAAGGGATTGTGATTTACATATCTATTTTTCTGTAAAAACAAAAAACTAATGAACTACTAAAACTTTATAAGGAATGCAGGTGCAAGCTGCACTGAACTTTTATGGTCTGCAACCAGCGGGAGGGAGAGGGCGATTAATATTTCCGTAACAGAGGCGTGTATGGCTGACTCCTTCAATTAATTCAATAGGATGTAGATTTTAACTATCAAAAGGATAATGGTTCGCCTAAAACAAGAAAGAGGAACCAAAACGGTACTGGTGTTTCCGCATTTATTGTTTCTTATGAAAAAAAAGAAAAAAAAAAAAAAACGAAAAGTAGCTTGTACTAATATTTGCATGCAATTTGTTGCGATGATCTTCAGCGCATCAAGTGGAAAATCATACAAATATACATTTATGAGACGAATCACATTCACCAAATAAAGAATAAAAAATGTTAAATAAACTACTCCCTACAAGGAAGAAGCCGTGTTCTTGCTACTCCCTTATTTCAGCCTCAGTCGCGGAAAGTCAAAGCATCGTGTTTCGTGTCCACAAGATTCCTAAGTTAGGGAACTACTGACCTCCAAATACTTTTAGAGGGGAAGGAACTGTCTCCTTTAACCTTGTTCTCTTTATTTACATAATTTTACTGCGCATTCACAAAGAAAGAACTTTTATTTACAATTAAGATTTTTCAGTGATCTTTGAATTCATGCATACAACAAGGAACCTCATAATGTGACAGTGTAATTTTTTTCATATTAAGGTTCATTTTAATTGTCTAACGTGAAATTTTTCCTGAATTATTCGCTGCCAGTCTCACGAAAAACCAATATCCTTTTGCAAATTCCATTTTATGTTAATCGATGTTCAGTCACCTTTAAAAAGTGGATCGAGAAGGGATTTGTTAATGTACATTTTATTGGCAAACAATTCAAGTCATCAACGCAGAAAGGCAAGATAACGCATTAACCATAGGATAAATAAATACATTAATTCATATTTCTAGCTGAATTACTTAATTCTAATGGTTCAGAGAAACGAAATAAAATCAAACTTGCGAAGTCTGTCATTATTTACAAGAATCCTCAGGTTTAACCCATGATGAGTTCTCACGGAAGCTTCATACATAACTCATCACTTTTATAATAGTCCTGATATAAAAACAAAATATGAGAAATGCATTGAAAGAAATAACGATACAACGGATGAAGCTCGCCTAGCCTCAGAGTCTGGAAAGAAAATATACACAACATTCCAAAAGAGGTAACAGGTGAATGACTGAAAGCCTTCATTCAGGAGATTAATAACTGAGAAACCTTAGTAAAAAGCTTTGGCTTTGATAGATGGAAAATTGGGGACTGAGGTGATGGGGGTTGTGCTAAAGATGAAAGAGTAAAGACCTTTCTATCCAGGAGTGATTAATGATCAGTCTGGCTCTTTTATCGTTTACTCAAGAAACAATGGAAACAATTGGAAATGTTTTGTTTCTAAAGCATTGGCTTTGAAAGAAGATAAAATGACCAAAAAATCATTTGTTTCCTAAATGAGTTTATCAGAACATCCGGTTTTGGAAATCTCAAAATTAAAGTTTAGTCAGTTCCACAGTGACCTTTCATAATTCGGGAACTGTCCAAATATAAAACAGAAACATAAAATCAACTTTTTTTTAACTCTGCATCTCACTGAGAAGTTGAGAAAACATCACCACTCTCCTAACATACTGTATATGAACGATCAACAGGGAATAACAAAACACGTTCCGAAAACTATTGACTTGAATTGAATGATATATTATGGTTTTAAACGTGGAAAATAATTTGTGGATATTAACAAAGGTAGAAATATTGAACGAATATGATTCACAGTGCCATCTTGTCTCTACAAGTTTTAAACACAGGATAGCACTGCTACTCTAATTGAGCGCTAAGGTTGTTCGTCTGTTGGATGAGTTATGACTGTTTCAGAAATTTCTCACTTTAAAAATAAAAACATAAATAAATGAATAAAGGGTTAACCATGCAATTGAGAGATACTGCGCCAGGATTTCCAAAGAAAATACAAAGGCATCAACTGAGAAGTTATGATATCCCTGTGAACTGGGAACCTTGCGCAGAGAGAGAGAGAGAGAGAGAGAGAGAGAGAGAGAGAGAGAGAGAGAGAGAGAGAGAGAGAATGACGTTTTCAGAATGAATAATGGATAGCGGTATCTCATCTAAAGACGGCCAGTGTCTACCACCAGGGATCGATCTTCTGGGAATTTACCAAGATGTGCGACGGAAGACCTGATAATGTACGACTTTCGCTGCAGACAAGAATTATTCAGTAAACCAATATTATGGTGTCTTGCAGCAGTCCGAGTTACGTTTATTGCACCTGATTCAGCGTGAATAGCCCCTCCGACCACCAAATAGCCCAAACAGTAACGAATTGAGGATTATCCACCATAACAAAGCCAATGTAAATAAAAGCAAATGGTTGAGTCTCAAATCACAGAAATTTCGTTCACTTTTCCCTCGACCCTTCCCTGCAAAAACAAGCAACCTCTTCAGATTAACGATTGAGTTCTTCCAGATTCTCTTCCTAGCACCGCGGTTAAAGTAAGGAAAACAGATTCTGAAATGAAGGTGAATTCTTTCTAGTTTACGACTGTGACATGCTAGAGTCGAAAGGACACCGGGACGAGCTTTACTGAGAGGGTAAAAGGAGGCACAATAAGTCATGAAGGAAGGAATGTGCACAATCCCTCAGTCCTGATGCAGGATACTAATCATAATATGACAATTGTTTTACCATCTCTACTACTTGGCACAGGCCCATGAAAGAGGCTAACAGAGAGAGAGAGAGAGAGAGAGAGAGAGAGAGAGAGAGAGAGAGAGAGAGAGAGAGAGAGATGAATCTGGAAGTCTAAGAATAATCTCTGCTTTTCGTGTGGATATTTTTTCATAAAGATGAAAAAGGAATGCAAAAAGGTCGGTCGTATGCTCACTCGCTAGTTTGTCAAATGACCTGATTTTCAGATAAGCTTTCCTACAACACCTCACGTATTTTTTTAAGGAATAAATATAGGACAAAATTCCTTTTTGGAAGTTATGTACATTACTTTGTAATTTTCTCATAAAAAAACATTCCCTTTAACCAAACAAAAGAATTTTTTCATAAATATTAACACGTTCATATTCAGTTAAACCCCTTAAATATAAAGCAAATCATTCCATAACAGCATTGTTTTCTTCCGTCGCTGAATAAATAAACATTCTATAATGTCTGGAAATACCTTGAAAAATATTCTCTCAATGTTTACAAACGGACTCATTCATGAATAATAATTTTTTTAAAATCCGGATTGCTATGTGCTTCGATTTCAAATGGCATTAGATAGGCTGAAGTGTGCGTCAGCATGTGAGTCCATCCTTCTGATTCCCTTCTCACCCAACCCCACCGTGACCCCTGAGTCTTCAAGTTCCAATGCTGTCTGTCTGCCTGTCTGTCTATTCCAAGTTTCACACATCATATTATGATGAGTAGGACGACGATGTAATTCCAGATAGAGTGAGATGTCCAGTTGCATTATCTTATCCATGTTTTCTTCAAAGAACTGTGGTATAATAAAAGTTATTTGCGTGAGCGAGTGTTTGTGTTTGCGTCTCTCACCGAAATTATCAGAGAACGATGAAGTGTCAAATATGAGGGTAGCCTTGCGTGCCTATTTCACCTTCTTGCTGATTTACAGTGGACAACTACAACAATCACTGAAAAGGAGAGGGGAAGAGGCTAATATATCTGAATACGTATCATTACCATCCTCCACAGCGACAGTCGTTAGTTTAGGGTATAGAGCGTTGCTGAGGGCGAAGAGATGTATGACTAAATGCATTCCTCCTCCTGGGGCATATGAGTTTTTCATATCTTCAGGGCAATCACTTTTGTGATTGGGTCCTTGGTCATGATTAGGTGATAACGGAATTTCATATCATTCCAGCTCTGACGTGAAAGAAAATCATGTTTCTTTTCAGAAAATGTAACCTAAGGTTTTGAGTATTGTGCTTTCTTTTTTATATAAAAAGTGGTGATTCTAGCAAGTACTTTTAAAGATTATTTGCCATAGACATGTTAGCCGAAAAACCTAAATGTTTATCATTACATCGGTCTCTTGACATGCTATGGCATTAACTGATGACAGGACTATTATATAGATCTAAACATTAAATGCATTTACAATATCATAAAAAGAACATCCCTTATCAAGTTAATCACGATCATTTTTACATTTAGTAAAACAATTCTAAATACATTTAAGTTACCTTAATTAGATGGAACCTAAAGCTGCCACTCTGGTATCGTCTGCGTTCTGTATCATTCAAGACATCACTCGATCAACTTCTGCTTCCTAAATTGTCACTGAAACAACCATTCTCTGATTGTTCTTTATGAAAGTCACTATTATATGAATATATATATATATATATATATATATATATATATATATATATATATATATATATATATATATATATATATATATATATATATATATATATATATATATATATATATATATATATATATATATGCAAACAACTGAAAATAAAGGTAAATGAATCACATGGTATAAGAAAATAATATATCTGACCACAATAAACCACTAAAAAGAGTGTGGAAATTTTTTCCCCCTTGGTGTGTTAGACCGTAAAATGAAGACGCCACTTCTGCACTCGATCGTCTGGTGCATGAAAACTTCCACACCGGAGGCCACATTTCTGTGTTTCGGCAACACTGGGTGCAGCTAATGACGTACAGTGCATTACTTGAGGATTACTGATGACACTAAGTCCCTATTGGGCTTTAGCCCAGAAAGATCATGAAATGATATTATTAGCGCCTGCTCTTCAGAGCTCAGCACTCTAAATATATAATGGAAACTTATCAAGCAAACAAATAAATGAAAATGTTGCGAGTGCACTCGGATATGGTTTATCCTTCTTTATATCGAACAGACCCTCTGCTTGAACGATTGCGTCGTCCCTATGTATATTCGAAAAATATTGTGATCTTCCTCAAAATAATGTTGACATAATTAAACGTACTGTTTATGGAGCTGCCAATGTTAGGCATGAAAGTAATTTCCCTGCTCGCTATAAGAAAAGTTTGACAAATCTTAAAAAGGCAATATAGTCCACATAACAAAAGCTGATAAGTCGAATAGTATTGTAATTTTAGATAAAGCTGACTACATCTCACGTATGCAAGCCCTACTGGATGATGATACGACTTACAAAAATCTAACAAAAAATCCCCCTGATCAAGTAAAAAAAAAAATTTCAATAGTACAGTGAAAATAATTCTTAGATAAAAAAGAACTAATAGGTCAGTTGTCAGTAAAATTTCCTTCGTTACCTCACTTGTACGGATTAGTATAAACGAATAATCCTAGGCGGCCTATTATCAGTACTGTTGGCTCCGTATCATATAAACTTTCGAAATATATTACCAAGCTCTTGTTCCCATTACTTGGAACTATCTCAGATTCTCACGTATATAATTCTCTACATTTAGTTGATAAATTAAACAAAATCACTTTTGCCCCCCTGATAGATTCGTTAGTTTTGATGTTTGTTCTCTTTTTACTAAAGTCCTATAGATTCTATTTTAGAGTATCTTAGTAATGAACTAATCCATCATGAATTACCTCTATCTGAAAGTCATATTATTTCACTCACTGGGCTGTGCATGTGATTGAAAGTTTATATTCAATGGTGAATTTTGCCAACAAATATTTGGTACTGCAATGGGCATCCCTTTATCCCCACTCCTCTCAAACTTGTACATGAAATTCTTTGAAAAACGATATTTACCTAATATCATTTACACTCCATTAAAGTGGTATAGATATGTTGACGATATTTTAGCTGTTCTGCCTGCTGGTATTGATGTAAATGATTTGCTCTATAATTTGAATAACCAGGTACCATCCATTAAGTTTACTTCAGAATTAGAAAAAGACAATTGCCTCCCTTTCTTAGATGTTTTAATACACAGAGAAACATTTCAATGCAAAATCAGTATTTATAGGAACCAACCAACAACTTAACTTATCTCCATTTTTATTCAGGCCATCATCTTAATATCAAAATATCCATTTTTTCTTCTATGTTTTTAAGAGTATTGCACATTGTCAGTCCCAGTATTTGGATCTAGAAATCGAAAAAAAATAGGGACAGATTTATGTTATCCTTCACATATACTAGATATTTGTTATAATAGAGCCCACAAAAAGTTTTATAGTGAAAGTAACACGGATAAAAGAAACCCTAAGAACATTCTTAGCTTGCCTTATTTTATTGGTTTTGAAAACATAAAATCATTGTTAAAATCTTTTAATGTGAACCTCGTTTTCTTCTATAATAACACACTAAAAGGAATGTCAATAACAAATAGCCCTAAAGAAAACAACAACATATAATATATAAAATTCCACGTTTCGACTGCCCCTCTTTTTATATTGGCCAATCTAGCAAAGATTCAGATGTACTTATTAAGCAACATAAGTATTCAGTCAAAACTGGACAAACATCCAATGCTATATTCATTCACTTAAGTGAAAACTCTCACAGGATAAATTGAACTGAAAGTTCAGTGATAAAAATAGATCGAAAGATTTCTCTTCAAGAAATCTTTTGGAATCCACTCTTGTACAGCTTACTTTCAGCTGAAATTTCAGCCTTAGCCCTGGCATGTATTATTTGGACCCTGTATTAGAAAAACGTTCAAGAATGACCTAGAAAAGATAAAATCACTGACTTTACTACACATTGTATATATTTTCTCTGTATTCAGATGTTTAATATTTTTTTTCTATTTGTAAAAATGTTCATCCTGCAAAAATTGTTATTGTTTGCAAAGAAAAAAGAGAACTATTGAGTTGCATTTTCATAACATTTTTTGGTGGTCAGTCGTCACCTGCATAAAACCTTCAATTGTCCTGTCCCTGCTTTTGAATGGTTGATCCCAATCCTCTGTAAAACCTCTTAAATATTTAACCCAGTTTTGCACTTCTACTAATTCTTCTATGGTGTTGGATTCCAGGTACATATTTTTTCCTTTGTAATACCCATCTGTCATTTATATGAGCTTTCTTTGTAAACTTATTTTTATATTTCTTCAGTCTGCTAAGGTAAAGGACGACAAGACGAAAGGCCATGCAGCACTCCATTGTTTCTCTTTCCTTCATGGATTTTTGTCTTATATATATATATATATATATATATATATATATATATATATATATATATATATATATATATATATATATATATATAATATAATATATATATATATTATATATATATATATATATATATATATATATATATATATATATATATATATATATATATATATATATTTCTACATTAATATGAATTCAACAGGAAAAAATATACTTATTTAAAACGTGTAATTTCTAGGCGCATAGCTGATCTATTATACTAAAACAAAAATACTATGCAGCGTCGAGACAGAATAGCATTTTTTTATACATACATAACATACATATACATATGTGTATGTATGGATAATACATATACAAACAAACACACACACACACACACACATATATATATATATAAAATATATAATATATATATATATATATATATATATATATTATATTATATATATACATATAAATATATATATATATATATATATATATATATATATATATATATATATATATATATGTTATATTATATATATATACATATAATGTATATATAACATATATATATATATATATATATATATATATATATATATATATATATATATATATATAATGTATATATAATATATATATATATATATATATATATATATATATATATATATATATATATATATATATATATATATATATATATACAATATATATATATATATACATTAATACAATACGAGTCAATTGTGCTGTAAAATAAATTTTACAGATAACGGGTCCCAGTTTTCAAAGTCTGAAATGCCAGGTACTGATTTTTATCAAAAGTGATCCCTGGCTTTTGTAGATGACCTTGCAGAAATAAAATTGAATAGAATAATAACTTTTCATTTGCAAAATTGGTGGGGTGGGTGGGGAGCAACTTTCCAAATTGGAATAAGGCGAAATATTTTTCAACTGCTTGACTTCTGAAACAGCCTTCGGCATTCTTCCGCCAGAGATAAAACTGAAGTTCTTTTCGGGATAGGCGACAATGTCGTGAAAATGAAAATTGATGAATAATAAATGCCTCTATGATGAACTGAAGCGAAACCTCTTGTAACTACATACTAGTGAGTGATACGTGAAGATGAGTGAAAAACGATGAAAAATTATTGTTTCCAGAATGAAGGAACGATTTTTCAGTTTAATAAATATCTCCTTTATGGCCGTTAACGGGTTTGTTAAGTTTTCCAGTAAATCAGTAGAGAAAAGAGAAAATTAATGAAACTTCCAAATAATAATGCCAATAATAATAAAAGTAAACAAGACGGACAGAATCAATAAAAAAAAACCACTATGATTTTGTGAAAAGTTAAAGTAAATGAATAAAAAGCCATACACACAGAAAACAGAGTAAAATAAAATGCTTAACAATAAACAGGATGAAAGCTCATTGTATTAAGAAAAATAAAAAATAAAAGCAAAAATGATAATGTTTTAACACTCACCAGGCCGATGCAAGGTAGAGATTCTGAAAATAAAAAAAAATAGCAATATTATTCATAGTAAACATTTGTAATAATAATCATATTGAACCAAACAAAAACTTCTTTCAGTTTTTTCTGAAGATGGAAGAGAAACCCACAAGATTCTTGTGTATAACTTGTTTACTGGTAAATATTTACATATTACTTTTGATCTCAGAGCACTTCCAGGTCCTAACTGTGACCCTTTTTCAAGAGATGAGGTAGTCAGGCTGGTTCAAGGCCCACCAATCTTCTGGAACTTCTTCTCCCTGTGCTGTCATTTATACGATGGCTGTCCTGGTTTCCATTCTCTTGAGAGTTGTTAATCTCCTCCTGTCGGTTTGATATCCTGATCTGATGGTCAGTGGTATTAATCCTTGTGGTATGTGAGTAGTCACCATCGGTCTGTTGGGCAGGAGACCTAACCTCCAGGTCAGAAGGGTCGATCTTAGCTTTTTTTTAATATTAAAGATCGGCTTATGGGATCTTCTGAGGTAAATCCTTTGTTTCCTTCTATCACTTTAATCTGTCTGATGAGTGCCCCTTCCACTACCCTCCTATGACACACTTAAGCATTAATGAATTATGTAAATTAAAAGTGATAGAAAGTGTCCCATTTCCCTGAAAGACCGAATAAAAACTTAAAATCATTCTGACATATTTTCCCCTTCAATTTCCATCCATCACATTTCTCTCTAAATTCGTATGGGATGAAAAGTGCGAAAATCTCGCAGTTCCCGATGCAGAATCGTCTTTATGCAATCAGTACCACTTAACGCCCGGGACACCTTTGGTGCTGCTGAGTCCTATAAACTGGAATTACAGGGAAGGGAGAGACGAAGCTGAATGTGTATTATCAAAAGGCTCACCTCAGCCAAATGTCCCTAAATGTATCTGAACTTACTGATCATTCTTTGTCAGCGTCATTTCAAAATCTATTGAACATAGTCATAATTTTTGAATCTCTACCTCAAGTCGGGATCAAACCCAGGATTCTCAAGTGAAAGGCAAGAGCGTTAGCTGGATTTCAGGTATAAATTATTTCTATTACACACGTGACTGTTTGTTATTATTATTATTATTATTATTATTATTATTATTATTATTATTATTATTATTATTATTATTATTATTATTCTGCAATTACTTGTTTAAGACTCTGTGAGAGTTTGTGGATCTCTTATCTATTGACTATCTGTGTTACAACAAAAATATACGTGAAAATATTTCATTATTATTATTATTATTATTATTATTATTATTATTATTATTATTATTATTATTATTATTAAAGATGTTTCTTTTGTTGTTAACTACCTTTAAACTTATCGAGAAGCCTTGATATGCGATCACAACACAAAATTACCTCCATGTCAATAGCCTAACTTGACCTCATATTATCCTGAATATTTGTTTCTGCCTGAATGCTTTGCAAATACAGATGTTGAGGCAAGAGACACAACGAGCACCCAGAATGAATGTTATTTGAGCCAAGAAGCGTCGAAATCAGCCTAAATTATGCTATATTCACGACACTCGATACCAGTCTGGAAGAGACCTTTAATCTTGACAGAGTCATTTGGTCTGAAATCAGTTTGCTAAAGCTTATTTATTGTTGTCAGTTGAGGTCCTTCACCTCATCTTCCTCACGGTTTAAAAAGGAATATCCAGAGTTCATTTACCAGCTATGTTTGAAAACATGGCACCGTTGAAAATAAATTGGCGTAACGACTATAAAGAGACTGCAGATTGTGGTCTAAAAAGGTCCTCATTAACCTTCACTTGTCTGAAAGCGAAAAGGACACTAACCTGACTGGTCTTCCTGATTTCGTCTGAAAGGATCTTCACCTGATGGGATTTGACCTTTGCGACCTGAGAGTGGAATGGCCGGCGTGGAACTTCATCTAATGTGGATGTAGTTAGTTTTTTTCCATATTGCGCATACACATACACACACACACACATATATATACACATGTCTGTTAATATATATATATATATATATATATATATATATATATATATATATATATATATATATATATATATATATATATATATATATATATATATATATATAAAGATAAAATCCACGAAGGAACATGGAAACACTGAGTGCTATGAGGCCTTTATTTTGTTTTACGTCCTTTACTTAGCAGACTCATAGCAAAAGAAAACGTGGCCCTCATTATGTAAAACTGAATAACGAAAATATGAAACGTGATGAATTTATAAATAAAGATAAAATCCACGAAGGAAACGGAAACACTGGAGTGCTCCTGGAGGCCTTTCGACACTTATCACGTTCCATATTTTCGTGGTTCAGTTATATATATATATATATATATATATATATATATATATATATATATATATATATATATATATATATATATATATATATATATATATATATATATATATATATATATATATATATATATATATATATATATATTTATTTATATATATATATATATATAATATCCTCATCAACAAAGTTAATTTAACACTGAATATACAACCCAATAAAACACTGACATAAATCTGAATGGCTGATATGAAGCAAATCAACTAATGATATTTTGTTTTAAATAAAACAAAATATTTCTTTATATAATCCGT
>NC_089787.1:8520184-8537684 GCF_040412425.1 Macrobrachium rosenbergii
AGAGTATCGCTAAAAAATGGAAGTCTAGTTTGAATCCTAGGGCTATAGTATTTGTAATATGAGCTACAAATGTACAAATAAGTGAAATAAATCGAAGCTATTGTTTCACTGTTGGTTATCACCTGAAGCAAAGAACAATTTACAAGGAGAGAGTGACGGAGATAACATTGATGACAATATTCATTTCCAAACTTCCACATTGTCTTTTCAGTATTGATGCTGGGCAGTGGTCTCCCCCCCCGCTCTCTCTCTCTCTCTCTCTCTCTCTCTCTCTCCCCTTCGCTTCTCTTTACTTTTTCTCGTGCTCCCCTATCAAGCAATTAAGGACAATCATGACTTTTTCCAGCATCTCTACAAAGCCTCGATCTGTGGCAGAGTAAATACCTTTTCAGAGTCTCACAGAATAATTGGTGGCTGATGTTTACTAACAGTCGTGCCTGGAATTCCGTCCGTGTGGAGATTTTTCTTTCATGCGGAAATTGTAGCTTGTTATGCTGGAAACGATCCTGGAAATTAGCTGTGATCCAGGATAATGAACTCCATTCGGGTTGTTAGTCCGCTGGCGGGAACAAGTAATTTAGCTGTGCTGGCATAGTAGAAAGTGATCGCACCGTGAATTTCATTCATCTCTCTCTCATTTGTTGAAAGGAATGCAATTATCATAGAAAGGAAATAATATCCGATTTATGTATAACAACATTCCATGGACAAAGTGACATTATTTATGTTCTTGAGAGTGTATGACACGTGGATGCTCGTAAAATATATAATGCAGTTTGTATTACTGAGTGCATATGAATGATGTCATTCACAGAAACCAAATTCAATCCTATGTATGTATGTATACATATATATATATATATATATATATATATATATATATATATATATATATATATATATATATATATATATATATATATAATATATATATATATATATATATATATATATATATATATATATATATATATATTATACAAGCAATCAGTTCCTCATTGGACGGGTCGATATCGTACTCGGCTAGCACTCTGCTGGGCCCGCGTTCGACTCTTCGACTCTCCAGCCGGATAATGAAGAATTAGAGGAATTTATTTCTGGTGATAGAAATTCATTTCTCGCTATAATGTGGTTCGGATTCCACAATAAGCTGTAGATCCCGTTGCTAAGTAACCAATTGGTTCTTAGCCACGTAAAATAAGTTAATCCTTCGGGCCAGCCCTAGGAGAGCTGTTAATCAGCTCAGTGGTCTGGTTAAACTAAGGTGTACTTAACTTTTATACAAGCAATCTGGTTGCCTTCATTTCCTTTTGCATTCTACTTCCCTTTGTACCATCAGAGGTTCCTTGATTGGCTTCATGTGGAGGAGTAAAACTGAGATTGTCTGGAATATTCTTAAAACGACGGAAATGCAAAGTGACGAGTTCTATTAAAACAAATGAATGACCCTTAATTTTCCCGTATCATTCTTGTTCGAGAAATAAATTGGCATCCTGAAGTTTATTTTGTGTGATCATTACCTAAAAATGAGATGGTCCTTCAATGGAAGAGGTGGCTCATAAGGAATTAGACATTATTTTAATTCGCAAGAAAAGGCAAGCTCTTAGGTTTCAGTGCTTCAGAATCATAATTTGAATCACATTTTTTACAAGATTGTGAAACCTTTGAAAAGTCAACCACATTAAGTGAAATATGCAGATTACAACCAATGGATTTTAAAAACCTTTACTCAGTATACCACGAAGACTTGACTTGTGGCAGTCTTAAAACGTTAACAGAAAGTAAAATGCAAAAATTCACAGCGATTCTATGTTATACTATATTATGGAAAGTTGTTACTGAATTCTTTACAAATAATATTCAAATGACTTAGTGTTTTTTTAATTTTAGGTGTTCAAGAAACCTTTATCACCAAAAATAAAGTACAGCACAACACATACTTATAGGAAAATCAAATGTAAAATGTGCCGTATCTATACTTCATCACCAACCCCTGCAATATAACTAGTGAATTTCATTAGAAAAATATAACCCGGAGTAAGGAATGGTTTGGGGCAATGAATACAACGTAGCCCTCTTAAACTGCATGACCAGAAACAATCTTTGTTTCTAGAAGAATGAATATTTATTAATGTCTACATACATGAATTAATCCTGACTGGATTAGTGAACAAAATGCTTGCATTTGTTGAAATGAGCAGACACAATAATCTTATCTTGACTCGAATACTGAAGAAAGGCTGCAAGCAATAAACGCAGACAAGGGTAATTTCAACCTGGCTAAATTACTGAACCACACGACACATCAAATATGGGGGGCATATTAATGGCACTCTATGGCTACCATGGGCAAACCTCTTCACTTCCTTGTTACTAATTTAATGGACAAAATACCGAGAAATGTTAGTCACTAGAATTGCACAAAACACACGCAAAAAAAGACCTCGATTGGTGTCGTGAATGTAGCATAATTTCAGCCGATTTCGACGCTTGTTGAATCAAATAACGTTTATCTGGGCGCTCGTTGCGTGTCTTGCCAAATCCTTTGTATCTGCAAAACATCCAGACAAAGGCAAATACTCAGGATAATACGAGGTCAAGTCAGGCTATTGACATGGAGGTCATTTGTGGTGAAGATCGCATATTATGACTTCTCGATAAGTTTAAAGGAAGGTAACAACAAAAGCAACTTCTTTTAAAATAATAATAATAATAATAATAATAATAATAATAATAATAATAATAATAATAATAATAGAAATGGTCAACGAACAGTCACGTGTGTAATAGAAATAATTTATGCCTCAAATCCGGCCAATGCACTTGCCTTTCATTTGAGAATCCTGGGTTCGATCCTGACTTGAGGTAGATTTTAAAAACTGATGACTGTGTTCAGCAGATTTTGAAATGACCGTGACAAAGAATGTTCAGTAAGTTCAGATGCATTTGGGGACATTTTGCTTTGAGATGAACCTTTAGATAATATATACATTCAGCTTCGTCTTTCCGTTCCCTGTAATTCAAGTTGCCAGGATTCAGCACCAAAGGTGTCCCGGGCGTTTAGTGTTGCTGATTGCATAAGGACGATTCTGCATTGGAAACTGCGAGATTTTCGCACTTTTAATCCCATAGGAATTTAAGGGGAAATGTGATGGATGACAATTGAAGGGGAAAATATGTCAGAATGATTTTAAGCTTTCATTCGGTCTTTCAGAGGAATGTGACACTTTCTATCACTTTTATTTTTACATAATTCATTAATGCGTAAGTGTCTCATATATATATATATATATATATATATATATATATATATATATATATATATATATATGTGTGTGTGTGTGTGTGTGTGTGTGTGTGTGTGTGTGTGTGTGTGTGTGTGTGTGTGTATTATGACTATCTGTGTGGTTGATGAATTTATTTTCCCCAAGGAGGAAAGCAGACCTTCTAGTGAAAGCTACGTCGGTAAGACATCAACTTCCCTTAGATGACGATTAATAGCGCCCAGAAACACGGGAGCCATCTGTCAACACTACACAGGCAGACACGACAAGAAACCAACGTTACAATAACTGATTGAGAACTCCAGAATGAAATACAAATACAGTGCATATCGGGACATGATAATGACAGAAGCCGTGTGTATAACAACAAACAAGACCACGCTAAACGTCCAGATGGAAGGAGATAAGGTCCTACCCTCTCACCACTCCCAGGGACAAGAGACAGGGTCAAGGTCATTGCCAAAGCAAGAAAATACCATGGATGAAGAAAATCATTCTATTAGCAATATAAGAAGTAGATGTAGAATGTCAAACTAATACAATAATGTAGTTACACTATGCAATAACATATGTAAATATAATGTAAATAATTAACCACCCCTAGTAAACTAAACACTGCAAATAAAAGTAATAGCAATCTCCCACCCAACCCAAACTGCCGTCCTCTTGGAGCTATAAACGGAATTAGGGGTGTTATTGTGCCTTGGTTCTTGCTTGACAAAGCATGAGGCACAGGCGAAACGGGCCATAGGAAGCGAAATAAAAGGAAGCCACACCTCGACTGTGTCTCCTTATCCAGAATTTTGAAGAAAGACTCAAAGCAGAAGTGAGAAAATATGAAAAAGTCTGCATCAAAGAAGTGAATGCCACAAAGGCGATCGCCTAAAACAAAAAACTGTGAAAGAGAAAAACTCCACCCAACAAACTTAAAGTGCAGTGGTAGTCAGGGACGCGCCTGGAAGGAGATAGAAAAAATTCTCAGAAAGAGAATTGCTGACGTCCCCAACAACTTGAAAAAACATTGCATGGGAGACCATGTGCAACCTTACAGATGAACAACAACAGCAAATCGCCAACACAATTAGGATGGAGGTAAGACGACATGAAGTAACATTAGATACCAGACACTGGAAGAAACTACACAATTTATATGGTGGGAGAATAAGGAATGAACAACAACAAGAAGGTTACAGCAATATGACTGAGGTAGTGCTTACGGATGACTAAAATCAACTCCTGAACTACAGATTGAACTGTCATGACATCGGAAAAACAAACAAGCAGGGAAACGAATAAACAGAAAAAGTTTATAGATAACTTGCAACAAATGGAACACAAGGGTAAAATCAACATGGAAGATGGATGCATTGAAGATCTGCTGGGAGAGGCTAACAAGACAAGAGGACACAACCAGAGTAAAATATCAACAGCTAGCCTAGTTTAAAGCAAGCTGCCAACGAACTTAAAAACAATAAATGACATCATTATACATAAAAGTGACAAAACAGCAGTGTACGTGGTAATGTACAAACTAGAATACGAAGATAAGATGGACAACATTTTAAACGACACTACAAAATTAATTTAAATCAACAAAGACCATACAGACCAATTAAAGAAGAAAATGGCATGATTAGCAAAGGAGGCCAACAAAAAGTACCATAAGAACAATTTCCCGAACATCATGGGAGACTTCAGCACTGGGTATTGTTATGGCACAATTAAAACTCACAAAAATAGAAACACACTCAGACCAGTCATATCCGAGATCGCATCCTCCACCTATAAATTAGCCAAGACTCTCAACGACATAATCACCCCATACCGATGAAATACACTTTAAGTTCAGTAACGGAATTCACAAACGTGTTGTTTACTAACGTACCAAAAGATACCACCATAAACATAATCCTCAATCACATGTACCATTCACAAGCAACCCAACCAAAAATCCAAGGAGAGACCATAAGGAGCATGCTTGAAGTATGCACAAAAGAAGCACCATTTTACTCCGTTATTCTGCCAAGTAGATGGCGTAGCTATGGGTTTACCCCTAGGCGTTCCTATGGCGAACTCATGTAAGGCCAGTTTAGAGGACACCGAATTCGGTAACCATGAATTTATGTAAGATACACTGACGACATTTTCATTGCTATAAACAACAAACAAGATACACAGACACTGAAAGACATCTTTACAGAAAGATCTGTGCTGAATTTCACCACAGAACACAGTGTAGACCAAAAACTACCATTCTTAGACGTATTAGTAAACATAGGGACAAGAAAATATGACACGGAGGTATATATAAAGGCAACAAACGTTGGGTGTTGCCTTAATTAACGGGAAAGGTGAGTGCCCCAAGGCATATTAACAGGACTTGCCTGTGACAGCCAGGACACCTTAATTGCTCAGGGCGATGAACACAAGCAGTAAACCGAGATCATATAAGCACGACCCTGGGTCAACAACTGGCAGCAACAGCTAGAACACTGACCCAGTGACACGCCACTGTGTGGCCCTTGCCACCGAGCTATGGCTCATCTCAGATTCACTGGCCTTCCAAGTGCAAAATTAAAGTGCCATGTGTAGAAGTCCCCACTTGTCTGAGAGCCATTTATTCTGCAACCAACGATCTTCTCTTGAGGAATAAGGTACTGCGCAGTGGAAAGTGTTCAGTCATTTATCTTATACTCTTATCTCATTTCCTTTTCCTTTTCCGATGAATAATTTAACTTAACATAGCTTGATGTTACTCCTTGAGCCTTCAGCATTCCTTTGTAATAATTAGACTGTGTTTGACTTAACTAGTGATCGTATTCCTTCCTCCAGACATTACGGAAAGGGTGTGTGAACCGCTGTAGAACCATCTGTATCCACTGTGCTCCTACGTCTATCAAGATATTATCGAGCGTAATTTCATCGTACTTTACTCCATATTTGAGAGGCACTATTAATCTTGTCACTTGTATAATTTAACTTGAAAGTGCCCCGAGCTCAGTGTGTACGGTTCCCTGCAACTTAATCTTCTGACTTATGAAAATACATTCGGCCAACTTAGACCTGGAATTTCTCCCTGAGTCCCTCCCCTAACTGAAATCTCAGTTAGATCAACATCCATAAGAATATATATAAATTATATATATATGTATAAATTATTATATACATATATATATATATATATATATATATATATATATATATATATATATATATATAGATATATATATATATATATATATATATATATATATATATATATATATATATATATATATATATATATATATATACATACAGATAGATAGATAGAGAAAAAGAGATATATAGATATATATATATATATATATATATATATATATATATATATATATATATATATATATATATATATATATATATATATATATATACATACAGATAGATAGATAGAGAAAAGAGATATACAGATATATATATATATATATATATATATATATATATATATATATATATATATATATATATATATATAAGGTCTTGATTCTCGTTGGACAACAGGAGAAATATGTCAGTGGCTCTCGCGGATACAAGAGAACTATTTGATCATGATCCAAACTCATGGAAACGGCATGATAGAGCACTGAACTGATGTGCTGGAAGTACCCAGGTTCTGGTGGGGTATGTGTGTGTGTGTGTGTGTGCGACCTCCCATGGTATATTATCCGGGGGATAGACTCTTGCAAGGGCATTGCACTAAGAGATCTGGGTCTATTTGGTTAGCGGTAGTGTGATAAGATCACCACTATGAAGATACATTATTTACGGCCATAGAACGTAAGTAAAATTGGCCGGTGACTTTTATATTTTTTCCCGGCTTTAGAAGGAAAACCCCGGTTTGGAAGCAGTGAAACTGAACGATGTCTACACAGTGAATTTGCCCATTTGTGCATATTCTATTTCTGTCTTGAATATATATATTCATTCCTAGGTTTTTAATATAATGAAATGTTTTTTTCCAACAGGAATTGAACATCGTCCTGGGAGGACGGATTTTTGGAAGTGGTGTATTGTTACTCTTACATACGATATGACTGTTATTGTAGTTGTTACGACCTTATTACTTTGCTTAATGACAAGTGGATTATTCACTAGTATTGCTTGGCATAAAATAATGACTATGCTTGTTTGTGAAACAGTATTTCCTCTAGTTATATTTTCCACTGATAGGGGGTGTGAATCACTCCTTTTTACGACCGTAGCTTTTGCTGAGTTACTCTTGTGAAAATTGACAATAAAGTCTAGTTTTGTATATCAGTGTCTCATTTCAGTAGGCCTTTGTTAAATTTGACAATAAAGTCACGTTTTGTATATCAGTGTCTAATTTCAGTAGGCCTTTGTGCAAAGATAGGTTTAGTGAGAGAAGTTTGACAAAAGAGAAGGGATCTGCTGACACAAGGAAGAGCCACGGCTACCAGACACGTCTCAAGAAAAGTGGGATGTTTGATTCTGTTCTCAAAACAGATACACCAACAAAAGATGGCCCTTCCGAACCATGGCCGTTAACATATAGATACAGTATATATATATATATATATATATATATATATATATATATATATATATATATATATATATATATATATATATATATATATATATGTAGTGTATACATTATCATATACATATAATTAGATTATGTAAAGAATAAAATAGTTAGACGAGTCATTTGTATATAATAATAATATCCGATAACTAAAATATTCAGTCCATTGTCACTTGAACATAGAACCTGAAATTCAGTCCGTTGTCACTTGAACATAGAGATTGAAATGATATAGTCCTGATACATATATTCCATTGTCTCATAAAGCCCGGATAATGAAATGTTTTTTCTATTAAATGAATGTTATGATGATTATGACATGTTATACTGACAATCTGCATCCGATTAAATCACGATCAGTTTTGACTGAAAATTTCATTGGACTTTATCTGCGTTTAGAGCTGTTATGTAGTCACTGATTACAAGGAATCGAAATATTCCGTAATTAACTTCAAAAATGTTTATCAGAACTCGCATCATTAAAATATGATAGGAAAATATAATTATGCATTGATAATAATTATACTATTGTATGCAGTTCAATTTCATTCATAAAATAACAAAAGCATTTTTCTTCCTTTCAATATTATATAGTCTGTAATTACAATCATTAATTTAAAGCAATATCAAGGTAATTGCTTGCCTTCTGATTTAGACACAAAAATATCAGTTTTCACCTCGAAATGTTGAGTGTAACAAACAAGGCATTGCTTTTATCTTGAAAGCAGCTGATTAATGTAGAACGCTTAATTAATATTTCCCTGGCTAATGCTCATGATTGCCTACCTCTCAAACAGTATACACGAGAATATCTCAAAACTTCAGAGTCTGAAAGAGATAAATAATGTGACCTTAACATCATTAGCTTTTGATATTAAAGCGTTTATTTGTGGACGAGTGTGTCGTCATACTACTGTCTTTGAAGAGAGAGAGAATTCATCCTTTTGTGGCAAATGAGGCCTTTTGCCTCAGCTCAGTTGAGTCATCGATTCTTCTTGCTCGGGGTAAGCTAATTAGGCATAGTAGGCTATAAAAAGGAAAATAATATATAAAGGAGATGGAAAATGAAAGATACATAGATAAATACATACATACATTCGTACATACATACACATACGCGCACACACACACATTATATATATATATATATATATATATATATATATATATATATATATATATATATATATATATATATATATATATATAAAAGTCCTCACGTGAAAATAAAAGGAATTGGTACCAAGCCTTTCAACTTTTATTCCAAAGTCATCTTCAGGGTACTAAACAGAATTAAGAAAATAACATATACAAGAAAGCAATATGGGTCACAGATAACAATGAAATATGTCAACTAGCTATTTAAGTATGTAAACAATATTCTTCAAAAAACAAAAAACATACTTAGTGGAAATATGTAATGACTACAAATACCAGTACAAAACTATCTGTTTGTAAAAAATCTAACAGCTTGTTTTACTCTTGCATCCTTAAGAATAAAGCTTCTTAACAATTCGTCCATCTCAAAAAGACCTTCGCTCAAATTCATATTTTTGAAGAATATTGTTTACATACTTAAATGGCTTGTTGACATATTTCATTGTTATCTGTGACCCATATTGCTTTCTTGTATATGTTATTTTCTTAACTCTGTTTAGTACCCTGAAGATGACTTTGGAATAAAAGTTGAAAGTCTTGGTACCAATTCCTTTTATTTTCACGTGATGACTTACTGTATACTTCATCCACAGAACCATTGTGGAAAACAAGATATAAAGATATATATATATATATATATATATATATATATATATATATATATATATATATATATATATATATATATACACATGTATATATATACACATATGTATGTATATGTATATATATATATATATATATATATATATATATATATATATATATATATATACATATATGTATATATATACACATATATGTATATATATACACATTTGTATGTATATATATATATATATATATATATATATATATATATATATATATATATATGAATGTCTTTTCCTGTAATACCACAGTGTAATATGAATATAAAAAAAGGCCCATTGGGACAATAAGAAGGACATAGAACTACTAGAGACATTCAAGGTAATCAACCCCTCTCTCCCTTATTTTTACGGCATCCCGAAAACACATAAAGATGGGATTCCTTTCTGCCCCATAATATCTAGCAGGGGCTCTTTCATGTGCAAACTATCAAAATGGCTCGCAGACCTGTTATCACCCTTTCTAGGAACCATCTCATCCTCCCACGTCAAACATGCAGAGGATTTTACACAAAAATTTAATACTTTAAACATCCCCTCAAACAACATCAAATTGCTCAGCCTAGACGTCGAGTCATTATTTACTAAAGTCCCGATCGCCGACGTGTTGTCTTTCTTAGAGAGGAAGTTACAACCATATAAAGACCTTTTTCCTCTTGGCATAGATAAAACTCTAAAACTTATCAACCTCTGTGTAACTAACAGCTTGTTTTCTTTCAATAGTAATTTTTACAAACAAAAATTCGGCTGTAGCATGGGAAGTCCCCTATCACCCCTTTTAGCAAATTTGTTCATGGAATATTTTGAAACAGAACTTTTGGCGTCCATCAAACCCCGCAATATGATCTGGCTTCGATACATAGACGATATTTTTACTTTCTGGGACAATAGCTGGGGAGACTTTAATGAATTTTTTAATAGACTAAATTCGCTAGTTCCGACCATAAAATTCAAAACCGAATGGGAAAAGGAAGGAAAATTGCCGTTCCTAGATGTACTGATCATAAGAGAACAGAACAGGTATGCCTTCTCAGTATATAGGAAACCCACTTTCGCTGTTTCCTATATTCATTTCTGCTACCACGATGTCTCCGTAAAGATCATGGCAGGGTGCAACTTATTCCTCAGGGGCTTAGAATATGTTCAAATGGGTACCTAGACAAAGAATTCAACACGATCCGCCAACACCTAACGCAACTGCTCTACCCACCCCACATTATCGAGAAGGCTATTAACAAAGCGAATAAAATATACTACAAAGGTCCCACTCACAACAGACAAATAGATTTTAACAACAAAATAAAGCTACTGTACGACGAAAACATCCAAAAAGCCACAGAACAACTCAGGTCTAACAATCCTTTCATCTTCCATTATCCGAAATCCATCGGGAGCTCGCTCATTAACGTATACTTAAATAACAAAGGGGAAGAAGCTGGAGTTTACAAGATACCGTGCAGTAACTGTAGTGAGGTTTACATAGGGGAGACAGGTAGATCGCTCTCGCAAAGAATAATAGAGCACAAAAGGTCGGTAAGAAATGCTTCGGAGAGTTCGGGAGTTCGGGGATTTTCCTACATATCAGAGACACTGGCCATTCCAGCTGGTTTTCAAAAGTAGCTGTCCGTACAAAAGAAAGATGCTGGAATCTGCTATCATCAATCAAACCAACAACATGAACTTGTCAGGAGGACACTGGAAATCGGACGACATTGACGCACTAATCCTCAGACCTCTTCTGAAGAAGATGGCCCAGAGAACAAGACCTCCAGAATCGTCGCCAAACAGGAGTTAATGAGGCCAAAAACCACTAGGGAATTGGTCACTCTCCACCTTCTTAGGAAACGGTCACCTGCATACCATCGGGGACAATGCCACACCTACATATGTTTTGTATATATACCCTTGTAACATCTTATCTGTCCATATTCTACCAGTGAACAGGGGCACAGAAGCAAGTGCCCGAAATATATGGTTGCAACATTTAAATAGTGTTTTATGGGCATTTTTTTATATTCATATATATATATATATATATATATATATATATATATTGTCAAGTCCTGACATCTTTGTAATTGTCACTTTTATATTAAGCCTCCACCACCGCCATCTGTTGTTGGGTTTTGTCTCCAGACTTCAATTTTAGTCCTTGTTTTCCTAGCACCGCTAGTGAGTTATTGTAAAATTACTTATGTTTATTTTTGATCCTTGGGAAAAGTGACTTAACAGCTTTCCATGCTTCGGTAAGTGAGAGCTCCATAACCTTAGGTGGTGAATACTTGTTTCCTAATATAAAGTATTGTGATATTGTGCCACTCTTTATAGTGAGAAGTGAGTAAAATACTTTTGATTGTACTTATGGTTGTATCTATCCTACGGTAACCATTGGAGGCAAATAATAATTTTTCGATCACGAGTGACAACTAAAGCTAAAGAAAGAGGTTAACATCAGGAAAAAACGGAAATTCACTACAGTGGGGGCCTGACCGGGATATGAAGTGATATGAAGTGATATGAAGTGATTTAAGCTCGTTAGTGTAGTGATCGAATTTTGTGAATTTCGTTAATGCACAATCAATTGTAATACCTCCACCGTTGTTGAGCTCTCCTTCTGCGATCAAGGTGCCGTATTGGTATACGTCATCGCAAGTATTACTGATAGTTTGGAGGAAGTGCAGCGCAAGGAATCGGTACTTAGTCGCCGTTCTGTTGCCTTGACGCTGCCGACTATCGCATTTTTGCGTTCCTTAGTCACCCCAGACGTATTGGAATGCTTCTGGATTAATTTCCTTCATAGGGTACTCATCCTCTCTCGCCGATTGTTTGGAGGAAGTGCAGTGCAAGGAATCGGTACTTAGTCGCCGTTCTGTTGCCTTGACATTGCCGACTATCGCTATTGCGTTCTTTAGTCACCCCAGACATATTGGACCACTTAGGGTAACCATCCCCTCTCATCATTCAGGGATAGATTTCCTCAGGGATTACTGTCCTCTTTACAGAATACGAGAACCAAGGAACACGTTTTCCTAGTGCTTTGTTAAGTGAGTTTTGTTAAGGTGACTTTGTACAACCTCAGTGTACGTTCCTTAGTGTATTTTGCATAGTAAAGTGATAGTTTAGTGAAAGTGACGTTGTGCAACCTCCAGTGTATGTTAATTAGTGGTTCTTGTATACTTAAGTGAGTTTTTGTGAAAAGTGACGTTAACTAGTGCATCGTGCGTAGTTAGTGATAGTTTCGTAAAACTTAGTGACGTGTCTTGTTTGTGCTTTCGTTAGGGTGACGTTCAGAGGTAGTTCGGTGAAATCTTTGTCTATTAGTATATATTTCTTTAAAGTGGGAATATATTCATACCCGTGACAGTGTTAGTGATTCGGTGATTTATTGACCTAGTGCTTAGTGATTCGGTGATTTATTGACCTAGTGCTCAGTGATTCGGTGATTTATTGACCTAGTGCTCAGTGATTCGGTGATTTATTGACCTAGTGCTTAGTGATTCGGTGATTTATTGACCTAGTGCTTGGTGATTCGGTGATTTATTGACCTAGTGCTTGGTGATTCGGTGATTTATTGACCTAGTGCTTGGTGATTCGGTGATTTATTGACCTAGTGCTTGGTGATTCGGTGATTTATTGACCTAGTGCTTGGTGATTCGGTGATTTATTGACCTAGTGCTTGGTGATTTGGTGACCTAGTGCTTGGTGATTCGGTGATTTATTGACCTAGTGCTTGGTGATTCGGTGATTTATTGACCTAGTGCTTGGTGATTCGGTGATTTATTGACCTAGTGCTTGGTGATTCGGTGATTTATTGACCTAGTGCTTGGTAATTCGGTGATTTATTGACCTAGTGCTTGGTGATTCGGTGATTTATTGACCTAGTGCTTGGTGATTCGGTGATTTATTGACCTAGTGCTTGGTGATTCGGTGATTTATTGACCTAGTGCTTGGTGATTCGGTGATTTATTGACCTAGTGCTTGGTGATTCGGTGATTTATTGACCTAGTGCTTGGTGATTCGGTGATTTATTGACCTAGTGCTGGTGATTTATTGACCTAGTGCTTGGTGATTTATTGACCTAGTGCTTGGTGATTCGGTGATTTATTGACCTAGTGCTTGGTGATTCGGTGATTTATTGACCTAGTGCTTAGTGATTCGGTGAATCAACCACAAAGGGATAGAGATTTACTTCTGCGGTTTAGCCATTGGTGATTCAGTGGTTTAGCGATAGTGATGCAGTGATTCGGTGACAGTGACTCGAAAGTGCTCGTAGTGGACCAAAAGTGCAGTGATCCACCATGTCTTTCAACATGGAGAAGTTTTTTGAGGACCCTCGGGGGCACCTCTTATCGTTGAAAGATGCCAAGAAAATGACCTGCAAAGATTGCCGAGCAAGCAGGTATTCCTGTATTGCCCTCCATGGTGAAAGCAGAACTGCTGGGTAGAGTTTTGGATTTCCTGGTAGCCAAAGCTTCCGTTTCATCAGAAGAAACTGCTTCCCTTCGGCCCTTACATTAGGAGAGGTAGCTGAGGCTATAGAGGATCCAGAATTGGTGAAGCTCAAGTTGCAGCTTGAATTGAGAGAGAGAAAAGGCAGCTCATCAAGCTGAATATGAGCAGAAAGAAAGGATGATAGCCTTGGAACGACAGGAAAGAGAAGAAAAGATAGAGATGGAGAGACAGCTAGCCAATATCAGGTTGGACGAGAAAGGCAAAGAGAGAGAGCTTGGCGAATGTTTTTCTCTCACTAAGGCTCTTAAACTACTACCCCGTTTGATGAAAAAGAACCAGACGTGTTCTTTGGTATTTTTGAGACACAGCCACAACCTTGCATTGGCCAGAAGAACAATATGTTCTACTCATTCGAGTGCACTGAAAGGCAAGGCTGCTCATATAGCTTCGCAAATGTTAGAGGAACGAGATTACTATGTCCTGAAGAAAGCTGTCCTGATGCCTATACCATTACAGCTGAAGGGTATAGACAGATGTTCAGGAACTCCATAAAGGAGCCACTCAAACTTATTTGGAATTGTTTCAGGTCAAATTAAAACAGTTTAAAAAAATGGCTAGAATCTGAAAAACATAACTACCTTTGAACAATTACAGAACTTAATGGTACTAGAGGAGTTTTTGAGGAGAATTCCTTCCAACATTTCTGTGTACATCAGAGAACGGCAGGAGAAGGAGGGGAAGAAAGCGGCTCTTCTTGCTGATGAATATCACCTCATCCATAAGGTTAAGAAACATAACTCTACAGATCAGGCAAGTATAAATATTTATTGTTCCTTCTGTAAACAGAAGGGACATGCCATAAAAAGACTGTCCTAACCCCGATGTCAATTTTTCTAAGGTTATGCAGCCTTCTCAGCAAACTGCAGGGAACAGACCAGAGACTACTCAGAGCAAAAGCCAAAGAAGGCTTGCTCTCCATTGTTCTCAAGTCACAAATGACTTCTCGGATTTCCTTTGCTCTGGTACTGTCAATAATTACCCTGTAAAGTTGTTAAGGGACACAGGATCGTCACAAACTATAGTAAGTGGTAAATTGAAACCTCTGACCCAGCCTACTAATAAATATGTCACCATCACTGATTTATCCAGTAAATTAGTGTTACCTGTGGTTAATATGTATATAGATTGCCCTTACTTTACTGGAAGAACCGAAGTAGCCTTACTGGATAGAGATTTGCCTTGTGAGAAAGCTGATATTCTGCTAGGAAATGATTTAGCTGAAGGAACTGTTTTACCTAATCTCATTATTTCTCAACCAGTGTGTTATAGAAAATGAGCAGAACCAACAGGAAGTTCTACCTTTGTCAAGCCACCACTTTCGCTCTGCTGCTACTAAAGCTGCAATTGAGCTCCCACTGATGACGACACCTCAAACACTCGCCAAGCTTAGCAGACTTGGTTGGTCTCCATCATGATGATTTCGCCAATCTTCAGAGATCAGATGATAACCTTAAGGATTGCTTCAACAAGATTAAAAGTCCCTCGGATAAGAGCCATAAGTTACCCTTATTTTATCTAGAGAATAATATCCTCATGCGTCATTACAGGTCTCCTACACTGACTGACAAAGACTCGTGGCGCGACTGTCATCAACTGGTTGTACCTGGCAGCCTCCGATCTTCAATCATGAAATTAGCTCACTCTGCTGAGAGTCATCTAGGCATCACAAAGACATACAGGCGCCTCCTAGAAGATTTCTACTGGCCCAGAATGAAGATGGACGTAAAGAGTTTCGCAGAGAGGTGTCATGTGTGCCAAGTTACCGGAAGGCCTAATGAAAAGATACCACCAGCCCTCTAGTGCCCATTGTGGTCCCTAATACACCTTTTGATAAAATAATTATAGACTGTGTTGGGCCTTTGCCAAAAACTAGCCATGTAATGAATATATACTAAGTGTTCTTTGCCCCACTACTAGGTTCCCTCTAGCATTTCCACTTAAAAATATCTCTGCTAGAACCATTATCCAACAGCTGATTAAAGTTTTTACATTGTTTGGTTTTACTAGGAACTTCAATGCGATAGGGGTACCAACTTACCAGTACATTGTTCCAGAGTGCTCTCCATCAGTTTAACATCTTTAATGTTCTCTCTTCAGCCTATCATCCTCAGTCCAATGGGGCCTTAGAGAGAGTACATCAGACTCTTAAGAATTTGCTACGACGCTACGGAATGGAAACGGAGAAGGAATGGGATGAAGACCTAGACTTACTTCTGTACACACTGTAGCATACCAAATGAGTCTACAGGAGTTTCTCCATTTGAGATGATGTTTGGACGAAGACCTATGTCCAACCTAAGCATGATAAAAGAACAGATACTAAAAGGTTCTAGGAAAGAAAATCAGGTAAGCCTTCCCCAATACTTGAAGACCTTTGAGGAGAAGTTGTTGTATATCCATGCCTTCGCTCGAAAGAACTTTCAGCATGCTCAAGAGCTTATGAAGGATAGATATGACAAGAAGGCAAAGGTAAGAGAGTTTAAGTGTGGAGATAGGTGCTGGTATATCACTGCATACCTGGCTCCCTTGAGAGAGAGAAATTCATGGGACCTTATGAGATTATCAGGCGGACCACAAAACAAATTATATTATTGCAACTCCTGACAGACGTAAGTCTACTCAGCTTGTACATGTGAACTTGATAAAACCCTATCATGAATCTTCCACAGGTATAGTTAATCATGTAATTCATGACGTTAAGTCTGCCAAGCAGAGTTTTTCACTAACGCCTCTTAATCATAGGTCACAGAATGAGATGCAGAATGAGGTGCAGACTCCTACCGAAGTTGGTACAGAGGTGAGCCATGAAGATGACGAGACTGATTTCAGTGTGAAGTCTACTTTGTCTTGGAAGGACATGAACAATTCGGAAATTCTAAAGTCCCTTCCACAGTTCCTAGACTGTTCACCCAATCAAAAGAAAGACTTGAGTGTACTCATTAGCAAGTATGCATCAATTTGCTCAGATAGGCCTGGAAGCTGCACCAAAGTAAAGCATGATGTGGTACTAGAACCTAATACAAAACCCATCAGACAATCTTTTACAGGGTATCTCATCGCCATCTGCCTATCTTGAAACAGGAAGTGGAATACTTACTGGAACATAACCTCGCCAAGCCCAGTACATCCCTGTGGGCTTCTCCATGCATTCTGGTAAGGAAAGCCAACAATACCTACCGCATGTGTACCGATTATAGAAAACTTAATTTAAAGACTGTCAAAGACTCTTACCCATTGCCCAGAATAACTGATATAATAGATTCTGTCAGTTATGCCAAATATTTAACTCAAATAGACCTGCTGAAAGGCTA
>NC_089787.1:8542684-8575184 GCF_040412425.1 Macrobrachium rosenbergii
TTGAAAGCCTTACCTTCATCAGATTCTGAAAATCAGAAGTATCACTAGAATGTTGGGATACCTCCCAATGCTTCAATCGATTTGTATTTTCCTACATTCAAAATCTCCAGCCTGACACTGTGGTTCCTTATGGTTATTAGGATGGCGGAGGTGCCTAGAATGTTTAAAACTGCCTATTTGCTACCTCAATGAACGTCAGAAACGTTCAAAACACGCCAAAGAAAATTTTTCTGTGGAATTTTGTAATAAATCCGGAGTAAATTAGGAGCGAGAGTTCCATGTCTGCACCAAGGAGCCAACAGTAACAGAATCCCAAACGCACTTGAGTCTTGATTGGTGACGCTTAGAATGCTCAAGCACCAACATTTCCAGATGAAAATAACAAAAGACGTTCGAAATACGTTAGCCACCATTAACCACATTGCACCGGGACAACAACAAAAAAATCGACCCGGAGCTACTCTCTGGGACATCGGAAACAAATAAAAACTTAGAAAAAGTCCTGGCGAATAACAACATCCATTGTTGCGATAGAATCTAGACTGCTATTCGTATAAAGCATGCTCAGATAACTTTAGAACACTGCAGAAAACTCTAACAACATGAATTGATACTAAAGTCAGATACCATCACATTTATGGGATATTGTTACAAATTACTAAAGATGCATTGGTGAAATAATCTACTTTTGAAATTTTATCAATTGGGGCTCTGGTCTTTTAAACCCACTTTGGTTAATCAGCAGTTAAATAAGACTTCTGGTTAGCGAAAGTCGTTGTTTTGGTTTAGTCACTCCTAAAATAGAAAGTCACCAAAAAATAGAAAACGATATTTCAAGTCATCACTTACCGCATTTGAAAGTCCTGCGCCCCGTATTTGAACTCTGCCTTTGTTGGTGTTTTTGTGGCTGGGGTTTCTTTTTTCTTTTGTTTCATTTCCTGTTGACATTAGAATTTCTCCGCAACATCATGTGTTATTATGTTATTATATATATATATATATATATATATATATATATATATATATATATATATATATATATATATATATATATATATATATATATATATATATATATATATATTTATATATATATTACACTTATAAGTGCATCTACAATGTTATTTTAGTCATAAAATTTTATCATACATTAGCCGTTAATATTTCCACTTTTGTAGCGTCAGTTCATTCATAAAAAAAGCCTAGCGAAAGAGGAGCCTGGAAAAAGGGGGTGGGAAGCAAGGAAACAAGTAATTTAACTCATAAATACAGAGAACAGAGAAATGGCAGGAAACCCGAAAATGCTCTGGCCCTCTCAAGGGACGTCAGTAGCTGAACAGCCCATCTGGAAAACGATTAACGTCAGTCCTCATTAAGTGTTCGCGTGGCTTCTCTGGCTGGCAGTTCCTCCACTTCTCTGCTTTTGTCACTTTTTCCTCTCTTTTTATTTTCTTTACTACCTTTTGGACTTAGAATTTTTATTCTTGCGGGATGACAGAATAAGCTCATGACCTTTTTTGCGTCATTTCTTATATTTTAGTGAGTTTTTGAACGTTAAAAAATCAACGAATTGAAAATCATATATTTGTTGTAAGTTTTCCCAACATGCTTTTGTTTAGTTAGTGTCCTTTTTGGAGTTTAACACCTTATACTGTACTTCATTTTTGTTAAGTTCTGCTGGTTTTAGGTAAGGCAAACTCATAAAATTATTCTAATCTTTCCTTTACTAAGCTTCACTTATCATCATCATACTGCTTAAGAGTGTTTATCGTTTGTTCTGACCCTCATTTAGCAATAAACACTCCCGGCTGACTTTCTTACGGTCACAGCTGATTTTCGTTCAGTGATTATATACTCTTCTGATTTTGTCTTAAACCCTATAACCTTTTCTCTTTTTCTCCTTTCCTGCTTATCACTTCCACCTGACCAAACTCACTTGGTCTAATTCAATTTGAGCCCATTGAACCCATTCGATTCTAAGTTTACAACAATCAAATAATGATCGTATACCTCAACAACTCCCATCATATCCTTTATTTTACCAACTAAAATTTAGAACATTACACACACAATATGAATATATATATATATATATATATAATATATATATATATATATATATATATATATTAATATATATATACGTATATATATATATATATATATATATAATATATATATATATATATATATATATATATACAATATATATATTATATATATAATATATATATATATATATATATATATACAATATATATATATATATATATATATATATATATATATATATATATATATATATATATATATATATATATATATACATATACATATACATATACATATACATTATATATATATATATATATATATATATATATATATATATATATATATATATATATATATATCGTATAACATTAATGCAAGTACGTTCCTAAATGGTGCCTAGTTCGCAAGTTGATGGCTATAAAGGATATTTTCATGGGAGTTGTTGAGGTATACCTGATCATTATTTGATTGTGGTAAAACTTAGAATCGAATGGGTTCAATGAGGCTCAAATTTAATTAGGCCCAGTGGGTTTGATTAGGTGGAAGTGATATGCGCTTCTTAGGAGAAAACAGAGGAAAAAATGACAGGGTTTAAGACATAAAATCCGGAAGAGTATATAATCACTGAACGAAAATCAGAGGTGATGTAACAGAGTCAGCAAGGAGTGTTTATTGGTAAAGGAGGGTAATAATACGTGATAAACATATAATATATATATATATATATATATATATATATATATATATATATATATATATATATATATATATATATATATATATATATATATATATTGTTACGTGTAAGGTCTTGGCTGATCATTTATTGTTGAATTTACAAATTTTCATGGCCCTGCAAACCAAGAATACACGTAACCTGTCACTTGAAGACAAGAGTTAACCTCAAAGACAGTCGTTAATTAGCCAAAGGTCGCCAGTTAAGGGTAATTAACCTTAACAAAGAATATTCAAGGAATAAAGACTTTATAATAAACGTCCACCAACTGCGGACATATACAAGAATCTCTACTCGTTAAGGTGATTTTAGATTTCAAACGCAACGGTTCCTCCAAACATTTGAACGCTAGGCATAAGAAAGCATCGAGACTTAAACTGATTTGCTTACCCTAAATCCTAGGTAATTTACTGGAATAACGGGGTTGAAGCTAACAATATAATAATTTGGCTTAATCTAGACTTCGTGAACACATAGACCGTAAGTGGTGGCTGAAGGAGGAAACAAAGGAAATTTGAAATACAGAAAAAAGTTACTAGTCAATCGACGAAGCTTCAACAAAGAATCGGACTTTGCCGTGAACGTTGAGTCGTTTGCGCATACGATGGACCTCCGAGTCAGGATTCTGGGCAGTCTTCCCAATTCACTAATTAATATAGACATAGGAGTAAAAGTGGTAAAGAACAAAGAAGACCGTTCATGGCATGCACGCTGCGCACTCCTTGTTCGAGGACAGTCTCTCTCTCTCTGCGACCTCGCCGCTCGCTAAGGATCGCCAGGCGATGTCTATTGACATATCCGCCCAGGCAATCCGACCTGACAAAGGCATCGCTGAATGCATAGAATAGAGAGGAAGATAGGTTAAGGCCACCATTACTAGGGTCATTGAGTGTAAACCCTCTCTGAGGCTTAGGTCCCTAATGCCATAGCATATTTTGTTTTTTTGAACTGCCCAGCCTATGCAGGGACGCCATCTGTCTCATATTCCTACACCTAAATACATCGAGGGCGAACAGCAGTAATATTTATAAAAAAAAAAAAAAAAATATATATATATATATATATATATATATATATATATATATATATATATATATATATATATATATATGCGTGTGTGTATCTGCATGTGCATGTCTGTCGCGTAACAGGATGATCCTGTTTTAGATTCAGGTTCCTAACAGTCTAGCTTCGTGTGAAATCCTTTTCACTTTCTCTCTCTCTCTGGAAGGCTATTGTGTGTCATGCAGACGTCTTGTTTCTGTCTTTCGAAACCTCTTCCATTTATTATTCCCTCTTCTGGGAAAAATGATGAAAGTGACTTGACTTCTCCTTCCTGTTCCTCGTCTGCAAAAGCAATTTCTTGTCTCGAGATGGAGAGGGGAAGGATTTTTATTTTCATTTTTACCCAAAATCGAAAGGTATCAACATGGGCGATTTTGAGGGAAGATTTGTCACCTGTTGTAGTCGCTGATGGAAGTCCCTCGGCTGTCGTGAGGGATATGGGGAAATGAAGACGAAGTGGAAGTCGAAAGACAGAGAAAGGAAAAGAGAAAAGTCAATCAATGCAAATTTAAAAGTACTGAATTGATAACAGAGTATCGCTAAAAAATGGAAGTCTAGTTTGAATCCTAGGTCTGTAGTATTTGTAATATGAGCTACAAATGTACAAATAAGTGAAATAAATCGAAGCTATTGTTTTACTTTTGGTTATCACCTGAAGCAAAGAACAATTTACAAGGAGAGAGTGACGGAGATATCATTGATGATAATATTCATTTCGAAACTTCCACATTGTCTTTTCAGTATTGATGCTGGGCAGTGGTTCCCCCACCCCCCGGCTCTCTCTCTCTCTCTCTCTCTCTCTCCCCTTCGCTTCTCTTTACTTTTTCTCGTGCTCCCCTATCAAGCAATTAAGGACAATCATGACTTTTTCCAGCATCTCTACAAAGCCTCGATCTGTGGCAGAGTAAATACCTTTTCAGAGTCTCTCAGAATAATTGGTGGCTGATGTTTACTAACAGTCGTGCCTGGAATTCCGTCCGTGTGAGATTTTTCTTCATGCGAAATTGTAGCTTGTTATGTTGGAAACGATCCTGAAATTAGCCTCCAGATAATGAACTCCATTCGCTGTTAGTCCGCTGGCGGGAACAAGTAATTTAGCTGTGCTGGCATAGTAGAAAGTGATTGCACCGTGAATTTCATTCATCTCTCTCATTTGTTGAAAGGAATGCAATTATCATAGAAAGGAAATAATATCCGATTTATGTATAACAACATTAAATGGACAAAGTGACATTATTTATGTTCTTGAGAGTGTATGACACGTGATGCTCGTAAAATATATAATGCAGTTTGTATTACTGAGTGCATATGAATGATGTCATTCACAGAAACCAAATTCAATCCTATGTATGTATGTACATATATAATATATATATATATATATATATATATATATATATAATATATATATATATATATATATATATATATATATATATTATACAAGTCAATCAGTTCCTCATTGACGGGTCGATATCGTACTAATTAGCACTCTGCTGGGCCCGCGTTCGACTCTTCGACTCTCCAGCCGGATAATGAAGAATTAGAGGAATTTATTTCTGGTGATAGAAATTCATTTCGGTATAATGTAGTTCGGTTCCACAATAAGTTGTAGATCCCGACCGCTAAAAGTAACCAATTGGTTCTTAGCCACGTAAAAATAAGTTAATCCTTCGCCAGCCCCTGGGAGAGCTGTTAATCAGCTCAGTGGTCTGGTTAAACGAAGGTGTACTTAACTTTTATACAAGCAATCTGTTGCCTTCATTTCCTTTTGCATTCTACTTCCCTCTGTACCATCAGAGGTTCCCCTTGATTGGCTTCATGTGAGGAGTAAAACTGAGATTGTCTGAATATTCTTAAACGACGGAAATGCAAAGTGACGAGTTCTATTAAAACAAATGAATGGCCCTTAATTTTCCTGTATCATTCTTGTTCGAGAAATAAATTGGCACCCTGAAGTTTATTTTGTGTGATCATTACCTAAAAATGAGATGGTCCTTCAATGGAAGAGATGGCTCATAAGGAATTAGGCATTATTTTAATTCGCAAGAAAATGCAAGTTCTTAGGTTTCAGTGCTTCAGAATCATAATTTGAATTACATTTTTTTACAAGATTGTGAAACCTTTGAAAAGTCAACCACATTAAGTGAAATATGCAGATTACAACCAATGGATTTTAAAAACCTTTACTCAGTATACCACGAAGACTTGACTTGTGGCAGTCTTAAAACGTTAACAGAAAGTAAAACGCAAAAATTCACAGCGATTCTATGTTATACTATATTATGGAAAGTTGTTACTGAATTCTTTACCAATAATATTCAAATGACTTAGTGTTTTTTTTAATTTCAGGTGTTCAAGAAACCTTTATCACCAAAAATAAAGTACAACACAACACATACCTATAGGAAAATCAAATGTAAAATGTGCCGTATCTATATTTCATCACCAAACCCTGCAATATAACTAGTGAATTTCATTAGAAAAATATAGCCCGGAGTAAGGAATGGTTTGGGGCAATGAATACAACGTAGCCCTCTTTAAACTGCATGACCAGAAACAATCTTTGTTTCTAGAAGAATGAATATTTATTAATGTCTACATACATGAATTAATCCTGACTGGATTAGTGAACAAAATGCTTGCATTTGTTGAAATGAGCAGACACAATAATCTTATCTTGACTCGAATACTGAAGAAAGGCTGCAAGTAATAAACGCAGACAAGGGTAATTTCAACCTGGCTAAATTACTGAACCACACGACATCAAATATGGGGGCATATTAATGACACTCTATGGCTACCATGGGCAAACCTCTTCACTTCCTTGTTACTAATTTAATGGACAAAATACCGAGAAATGTTAGTCACTAGAATTGCCAAAACACGCACAAAAAAAAAAAGACCTGATTGGTGTCGAATGTAGCATAATTTCAGCCGATTTCGACGCTTGTTGAATCAAATAACGTTTATCTGGGTGTTCGTTGCGTGTCTTTGCAAAATCTGCAAAACATCCAGACAAAGGCAAATACTCAGGATAATACGAGGTCAAGTCAGGCTATTGACATGGAGGTCATCTGTGGTGAAGATCGCATATTATGACTTCTCGATAAGTTTAAAGGAAGGTAACAACAAAAGCAACTTTTTAAAATAATAATAATAATAATAATAATAATAATAATAATAATAATAATAATAATAATAATAGAAATGGTCAACGAACAGTCACGTGTGTAATAGAAATAATTTATACTTTTAAATCCGGCCAATGCACTTGCCTTTCATTTGAGAATCCAGGGTTCGATCCTGACTTGAGGTAGATTTTAAAACTGATGACTGTGTTCAGCAGATTTTGAAATGACCGTGACTGGAAGAATGTTCTGTAAGTTCAGATGCATTTGGGGACATTTTGCTTTGAGATGAACCTTTAGATAATATATACATTCAGCTTCGTCTTTCCGTTCCCTGTAATTCAAGTTGCCAGGATTCAGCACCAAAGGTGTCCCGGGCGTTTAGTGTTGCTGATTGCATAAGGACGATTCTGCATTGGAAACTGCGAGATTTTCGCACTTTTAATCCGTATAGGGAATTTAAGGAGAAATGATGGATGACAATTGAAGGGGGAAGTATGTCAGAATGATTTAAGCTTTCATTGGTCTTTTCAGAGGAATGTGACACTTTCTATCACTTTTATTTTTACATAATTCATTAATGCATAAGTTTCATATATATATATATATATATATATATATATATATATATATATATATATATATATATATATCTCCTTATATATATACAAAAATGTATGTGTGTGTGTGTGTGTTATGACTATCTGTGTGGTTGATGAATTTATTTTCCCCAAGGAGGAAAAACCTTCTAGTGAAAGCTACATCGGTAAGACATCAACTTCCCTTAGACGACAATTAATTACAAACACGGGAGCCATCTGTCAACACTACAGGCAGACACGACAAGAAACCATCGTTACAATAACTGATTGAGAACTCCAGAATGAAATACAAATACAGTGCATATCGGGACATGATAATGACAGAAGCCGTGTGTATAACAACAAACAAGACCACGCTAAACGTCCAGATAGAAGGAGATAAAGCCCTTCTCACCACACCCTGACAAGAGACAGGGGTCAAGGTCATTGCCAAAGCAAGAAAATACCATGGATGAAGAAAATCATTCTATTAGCAATATAAGAAGTAGATGTAGAATGTCAAACTAATACAATAATGTAGTTACACTATAATAACATATGTAAATATAATGTAAATAATTAACCACCTAGTAAACTAAACACTGCAAATAAAAGTAATAGCAATTCCAACCCAACCCAAACTGCCGTCCTTTGGAGCTATAAACGGAATTAGGGTGTTATTGTGCCTTGTATTGCTGACAAAGCATGAGGCATTTTTGACCATAGGGAAGCTAAATAAAAGGAAGCCACACCAACTGTGTCTCCTTATCCAGAATTTTTTGAAGAAAGACTCAAAGCACAAGTGAGAAAATATGAAAAAGTCTGCATCAAAGAAGTGAATGCCACAAAGGCGATCGCCTAAAACAAAAAACTGTGAAAGAGAAAAACTCCACCCAACAAACTTAAAGTGCAGTGGTAGTCAGGGACGCACCTGGAAGGAGATAGAAAAAATTCTCAGACAGAGAATTGCTGACGTCCCCAACAACTTGAAAAAAAACATTGCATGGGAGACCATGTGCAACCTTGTCAGATGAACAACAACAGCAAATCGCCAACACAATTAGGATGGAGGTAAGACGACAAAAGTAACATTAGATACCAGACACTTTAAGAAACTACAAATTTATATGGTGGAGAATAAGGAATGAACAAGAAGAAGAAGGTTACGGCAATATGACTGAGGTAGTGCTTACGGATGACTAAAAACGACTCCTGAACTACAGATTGAACTGTCATGACATCGGAAAAACAAACAAGCAGGGAAACGAATAAACAGAAAAATTTATAGATAACTTGCAACAAATGGAACACAAGGGTAAAATCAACATGGAAGATGGATGCATTGAAGATCTGCTGGGAGAGGCTAACAAGACAAGAGGACACAACCAGAGTAAAATATCAACAGCTAGTTTAAAGCAAGCTGCCAACGAACTTAAAAACAATAAATGACATCATTATACATAAAAGTGACAAAACAGCCGTGTACGTGGTAATGTACAAACTAGAATACGAAGATAAGATGGACAACATTTTAAACGACACTACAAAATTAATTTAAATCAACAAAGACCATACAGACCAGTTAAAGAAGAAAATGACATGATTAGCAAAGGAGGCCAACAAAAAGTACCAGAAGAACAATTTCCCGAACATCATGGGAGACTTCAGCACTGGGTATTGTTATGGCACAATTAAAACTCACAAAAATAGAAACCCACTCAGACTAGTCATATCCGAGATCGCATCCTCCACCTATAAATTAGCCAAGACTCTCAACGACATAATCACCCCATACCGATGACATACACTTTAAGATCAGTAACGGAATTCACAGACGTGTTGTTTACTAACGTACCAAAAGATACCACCATAAACATAATCCTCAATCACATGTACCATTCACAAGCAACCCAACCAAAAATCCAAGGAGAGACCATAAGGAGCATGCTTGAAGTATGCACAAAAGAAGCACCACTTTACTCTGTTATTCTGCCAAGTAGATGGCGTAGCTATGGTTTACCCTTAATTCGTTCTTATGGCAAACTCATGTAAGGCCAGTTTAGAGGACACTGAATTCAGGTAACTAAGAATTTATGTAAGATACACTGACGACATTTTCATTATTATAAACAACAAACAAGATACACAGACACTGAAAGACATCTTTACAGAAAGATCTGTGCTGAATTTCACCACAGAACACAGTGTAGACCAAAACTACAATTCTTAGACGTATTAGTAAACATAGGGACAAGAAAATATGACACGGAGGTATATATAAATGCAACAAACGTTGGGTGTTGCCTTAATTAACAGGGAAAGGTGAGTGCCCCAAGGCATATTAACAGGACTTGCCTGTGACAGCCAGGACACCTTAATTGCTCAGGGCAATGAACACAAGCAGTAAACCGAGATCATATAAGCACGACCCTGGGTCAACAACTGGCAGCAACAGCTAGAACACTGACCCAGTGACACGCCACTGTGTGGCCCTTGCCACCGAGCTTTGGCTCATCTCAGATTCACTGGCCTTCCAAGTGCAAAATTAAAGTGCCATGTGTAGAAGTCCCTACTTGTCTGAGAGCCATTTATTCTGCAACCAACAATCTTCTCTTGAGGAATAAGGTACTGCGCAGTGGAAAGTGTTCAGTCATTTATCTTATACTCTTATCTCATTTCCTTTTCCTTTTCCGATTGCATTGTCGTAGACCCTGAATTTTGTCGGCAATCACTTACCAAAGTAATGAATAATTTAACTTAACATAGCTTGATGTTACTCCTTGAGCCTTCAGCATTCCTTTGTAATAATTAGACTGTGTTTGACTTAACTAGTGATCGTATTCCTTCCTCCAGACATTACGGAAAGTGTGTGTGAACTGCTGTAGAACCATCTGTATCCACTGTGCTCCTACGTCTATCAAGATAAAATCGAGCGTAATTTCATCGTACTTTACTCCATATTTGAGAGGCACTATTAATCTTGTCACTTGTATAATTTAACTTGAAAGTGCCCCAGCTTAGTGTATCGGTTCCCTGCAACTTAATCTTCTGACTTATGAAAATACATTCAGTCAACTTAGACCTGGAATTTCTCCCCAGTCCTCCCCTAACTGAAATCTCAGTTAGATCAACATCCATAAGAATATATATAAATTATATATATATATATATATATATATATATATATATATATATATATATATATATATATATATATATTATTATAAATATTATATACATATATATATATATATACATACACATATATATACAGTATATATATATATATATATATATATATATAATATATATATATATATATATATATATATATATATATATATATATATATATATATATATATATATATATATATATATATATATATATATATATATATATATATATATATATATATATATATATATATATATATATATATATATATATATATAAAGTCTTGATTCTCGTTGGACAACAGGAGAACTATGTCAGTGGCTCTGTCGCAGATGAATTTGTGCTAAACATTGAAATTTGCTCAGTTGGATACAAGAGAACTATTTGATCATGATCCAAACTCATGGAAACAGCATGATAGAGCATTGAACTGATGTGCTGGAAGTGCCCAGGTTCTGGTGGTGTGTGTGTGTGTGTGTGTGTGTGTGCGATCTCCCATGGTATATGATCAGGGGATAGACTCTTGCAAGCGGCATTGCATTAAGAGATCTGGGTCTATTTGGTCAGTGGTGAATTGTGTTAAGATCGCCACTATGAAGATACATTATTTACGGCCATAGAAATGTAAGTAAAATCGTCGAGTGATATTTATATCTTTTCCAGACTTTAGAAGGAAAACCCCCGGTTTGGAAGCAGTGAAACTGAACGATGTCTACATAATGAATTTTCCCATTTGTACATTTTCTGTTTGAACATGTGTATGTACATTCACAACACCATTTCAGGTTTTAATATAATAAATATTTTTTTCCTAGAGGAATTCGAACATCATCCTGGGAGGACGAATATTCGGAAGTGGTGTTTTTACTCTTACATACGATATGACATTTATTGTGGTCTTTATGACCTTATTACTTTGCTTGATAACAAGTTGTTACTCACTAGCATTGCTTGGAATAGAATAATGACTATGCTTGTTTGTGAAACAGTATTTCCTCTAGTTATGTTTTCCATTGACAGGGGGTGTGCATCACACCATTTCATGACCGTAGCTTTTGCTGAATCACTTTCGTTAAATTTGTCAATAAAGTCTAGTTTTGTATATCAGTGTCTCATTTCAGTAGGCCTTTGTGTAAGGATTTGTAGTGAGAGAAGTAAGATGATTGATTCTGTCTAACACACACACATATATACTATAATATATATATATATATATATATATATATATATATATATATATAATATATATATATATATAAGAATAATATATATATATATATTATTAAACAATACACTCATTCAAACTGGATGGTATCTAATGGAGTATTTATTCAGAAAAGTTACAATCTTTCTTGGATAAACAGTCCATATCATCAAGCATCCGTACAATCATTGTACGGATACTTGATAATGTGGACTGTTGTGTCCATCAAACATATAACTTTTATCTGAGTAAAGAATACTCCATTAGATACCATCCATTTGATATGAGGTCGTTTTAGTAATTCTAAAATGCACAGAACAATTGTGTATGTGATAAAGAACCTGAAATATATATATATAATATATATATATATATATATATATATATATATATATATTGTATATATAAAGCCCGGATAATGAAATGTTTTTGATCTATTAAATGAATGTTATGATGATTATGACATGTTATACTGACAATCTGCCCATCCGATTAAAAAAAGATCAGTTTTGAACTGAAAATTTGCACTGGAATTACCTGGGAAAACTAACTGCTTGCATACCAGCGAGTTTTCTCCAACTTCCCGACTGGTATGGAAGCAATTAAAATTGCCCAGGTAAAAATTAATTTGCATTGGTAGTTGCTCTCAGGTTCCAACTTCAATTAAACTTGTATGGCTTAGTGGGCATTTTTCTTGCCTTTCAATTGAAAGACCTGGGTTCGATCCTGATGTGAGTCAGAAATTAATTTAAAGTTCCATCACGTGATTGTGTTGTTGATTATTTCTACACACAAAACACACACACACACATACATATGTTGATATATATATATATATATATATATATATATGATATATATATATATATATATAATATATAATAATAAGTCCTCAATGTGAAAATGAACCCTCTCAAACATATACATGGAGTTTTATGAAATCAGATACTTACCAAATGTCATTACGTTTACTTTGACATGGTAACATACGTCGACGACATAATATGCCGGTGGCCTTTGGATCGAGTGACCCTACGAGTTTTTGGAAATTTTGAATGGCCTAGTTCCATCCATAAAGTTCAAGTTGGAAGCAGAACAAAATCAAACCTACCATTTCTTGACACAGTCGTTATTAGAACAGACAACGGATATAAATTCAAACTTTACCGAAACCAACAGTGTAAATGCTTTCATTCATAATTTTCCAGCCATCACCCCAAGATAAAACGATCAGTCTTCTCAGGGATGTTTTTAAGAGCATACAGAATTTGTGATCCTGAATTTTTAGCAGAGGAAATTCAGAACATCTATGCAATTGCAGAAGAATTATGTTATCCTTCGAATTTTATCGACGGTTGCCTACAAAGTGCCAAAAAAACATTTTATAGTCATGATCGGTCAAGTAATTATGACATTGAAAATATTTTAGTTTTGCCATACCGATGTGAATTTTTATCGATTGTACGTAGTCCTGAAATGTCTGAAAATAAATGTTGTTTTTAGTAATACTTCGTCTATCAAGAATTTGTTGTTTTGTAACAAACCAGAAATGCCAGCAGGAGGGTGTACAAAATTGATTGCTCAACTTGTAATTTACCTTATATTGGACAATCTGGTAAGGAACTAAGTAAGAGAGTCACACAGCATAAATATAATGTACGAGTTGCAACCAGCTCAAGCGCCATTTTTTGTCACGTAAGAGACTTTGCACACCCAGTAGATTGGAATTCAGCTACAGTTGTTTTCAAGAGTTCCTCGTTGCATGACAGATTGTTGGTTGAAGGATGCCTCATTAGTTCTTTTAGTAATATGAATTTGAGCGAAGGTCTTTTAAGATGGACGAATTGTTAAAAAGCTTTATTCTTAAGGATGCAAGAGTAAAACAAGCTGTTAGATTTTTTACAAACAGATAGTTTTGTACTGGCATCCTTAAGAATAGTAATTACATATTTCCACTAAAAGTATGTTTTTTGTTTTTGAAGAATGTTGTTTACATACTTAAATAGCTTGTTGACTTATTTTTATTGTTATCTGTGACCCATATTGCTTTCTTGTATATGTTATTCTCTTAACTCTGTTCAGTACCCTGAAGATGACTTTGGAATAAAAGTTGAAAGTCTTGGTACCAATTCCTTTCATTTTCACGTGAGGACTTATTATATACTTCATCCACAGAACCATTGTGAAATTACAAGATATATATATATATATATATATATATATGAATGTCTTTTTCCTGTAATACTACAGTGTGTAATATGAAAATAAGAAGGTCTATAAAACACTATTTAAACAATAAACTCATATTTCGGCACTTGTTTGTGCCCTCTAAAATTACTGGGTAGAATATGGACAGGTGGAAAGTTACAATGGTATATAAACATGAAGGTGTGGCCTTAGGCCTCCGATGTTAAGGAGGTGGCGTTTTAAGAAGGGAGGAGATTGACCAAATTCTAGTGGCTTTTTGGCCTCATTAGCTCCTCTGCTTGCGATGGATCTGCGGTCAAGGCTTTCTGGGTCATCTTCTTCAAGAGGGGTCTGAGGATTAAGGTGTGTCAATGGCGTCTGATTTCCAATGTCCTCCTGACAGGTTCATATTGTTGGTTTGATTGATGATAGCAGATTCCAGCATCTTTCTTTTGTACGGACAGCTACTTTGAAAACCAACTCCGCCCACTCCAGTTAATGACATGCCCTGTATTTAATATGTAGGAAAATTCCCAACCTCCTGGAAGCGCATCGATCTTTGTGCTCTGTTATTCTTTTAGAGCGGATCTACCTGTCTCGCCTACATAGATGTCATGACAATTTACACGGTATCTGTAAACTCCGGCTTCTTCCCTTTTGTTATTTAAGTATATAATTCCGAGCGAACCCCGATGGGATTTGGGATAATGAAAATGAAAGGATTATTAGAACTGAGTTGCCGGTGGCCTTGATGTTTTCATCGTATGGAAGCTTTATTTGTTGTTGAAATCTATTTGTCTGTTGTGAGTGGGACCTCTGTAGTATATTTATTCGCTTATTAATAGCCCTCTCGATAATGTGTGGTGGATAGAGAAAGGCAGGTGTTGGCGGATCGTGTTAAATTTTGATCCAGGTACTCATTTGAACATATCCTAAGTCCCTCTGAGGAATAGGTTGCACCTCATCATGATTTTTACGGAGACGCCGTAGAGTAGCTTAAGAAATGAATGTAGGAGACAGCGAAGGTGGGTTTTCTATATACTGTAAATGCATACCTGTTCTGTTTTCATGATCAGTACATCTAGAACGGCAGTTTTCCGTCCTTTTCCCATTCTGTTTTAAATTTTATGGTCGGAACTAGCGAATTTAGCCTATTAAAAATTCATTAAAGTCCCCAGCTATTGTCCCAGAAAGTAAAGATATCATCTACGTATCTAAGCCAGATCATATTATGGGGTTTGATAGACGACAAAAGTTCTGTTTCTGAAATATTCCATGTACAAGTTTGCTAGAAGGGGTGATAGGGACTTCCCATGCTACAGCCAAATTTTTGTTTGTAAAAATTACCATTGAAAGAAAAAGTTACACAGAGGTTGATAAGTTTTAAAGTTTTATCTATGCCAAGAGGAAAATGGTCTTCATATGGTTGTAACTTCCTCTCTAAGAAAAAACAACACGTCTGCAATCGGGACTTTAGTAAATAATGAATCGACTGATCTGGCTTAGATACGTAGATGATATCTTTACTTTCTGGGACAATAGCTGGGGGACTTAATGAATTTTTTAATAGGCTAAATCGCTAGTTCCGACCATAAAATTTAAAACAGAATGGGAAAAGGGACGGAAAACTGCCGTTCCTAGATGTACTGATCATAAGAAAACAGAACAGGTATGCATTTACAGTATATAGAAAACCCACCTTCGCTGTCTCCTACATTCATTTCTTGCTACCACGACGTCTCCGTAAAATCATGGTAGGTGCAACCTATTCCTCAGAGGACTTAGGATATGTTCAAATGAGTACCTGATCAAGAATTTAACACGATCCGCCAACACCAACGCAACTGCTCTATCCACCACACATTATCGAGAGGGCTATTAATAAAGCGAATAAAATATACCACAGAGGTCCCACTCACAACAGACAAATAGATTTCAACAACAAAATAAAGCTTCCATACGATGAAAACATCCAAAAGGCCACTGAGCAACTCAGTTCTAATAATCCTTTCATTTTCCATTATCCCAAATCCATCGGGAGTTCGCCTCGTTAACGTATACTTAAATAACAAAAGGGAAGAAGCCGGAGTTTACAAGATACCGTGTAGTAATTGTCATGACATCTATGTAGGCGAGACAGGTAGATCGCTCTCGCAAAGAATAACAGAGCACAAAAGATCAGTACGTTACGCTTCGAGAGTTCGGGAATTTTCCTACATATTAGAAATACAGGGCATGTCATTAACTGGAGTAAGTGGAGTTGGTTTTCAAGAGTAGCTGTCCGTACAAAAGAAAGATGCTGAATCTGCTATCATCAATCAAACCAACAATATGAACCTGTCAGGAGGACATTGGAAATCGGACGCCATTGACACCTTAATCCTCAGACCCCTCTTGAAGAAGATGACCCAAGAAACGCGACCGCCAGATCCATCGCCAAACAGGAGCTAATGAGGCCAAAACCACTAGGGAATTTGGCCAATCTCCTCCTTCTAAGAAACGCCACCTCCTTAACATCGGAGGCCTAAGGCCACACCTTCATGTTTTTGTATATATACCATTGTAACTTCCACCTGTCCATATTCTACCAGTGAACAGGGGCACAGAAACAAGTGCCCGAAATATATGGTTTCAACGTTTAAATAGTGCTTTATGGGCCTTCTTATTTTCACATATGTATATATATATATAAAATATATATATATATATATATATATATATATATATACACATATATATATATGTATATATATATATATATATATATATATATATATATATATACACATGTATATATATACACATGTATATGTATATATATATATATATATATATATATATATATATATATATATATATACACATATGTATATGTATATATATACACATTTGTATGTATGTATATATATATATATATATATATATATATATATATATATATATATATATATATATATATATATATATGAATGTCTTTTCCTGTAATACCACAGTGTAATATGAATATAAAAAAAAGGCCCATAGGGGCAATAAGAAGGACATAGAACTACTAGAGACATTCAAGGTAATCAACCTCTCTCCCTTATTTTTACGGCATCCCTAAAACACATAAAGATGGGACTCCTTTCTGCCCCATAATATCTAGCAGGGGCCTTTCATGTGCAAACTATCAAAATGGCTCGCAGACCCTTTATCACCCTTTCTAGAACCATCTCATCCTCCCACGTCAAACATGCAGAGGATTTTACACAAAAATTTAATACTCTTTAAACATCCCCTCAAACAACATCAAATTGTTTCAGCCTAGACGTCGAGTCATTATTTACTAAAGCCTGATCGCCGACGTGTTGTCTTTCTTAGAGAGGAAGTTACAAACTAAAGACACTTTTTCCTCTGGCATAGATAAAACTCTAAAACTTATCAACCTCTGTGTAACTAACAGCGTGTTTTCAATAGTAATTTTTACAAACAAAAATTCGGCTGTAGCATGGGAAGTCCCCTATCACCCCTTTTAGCAAATTTGTTCATGGAATATTTGAAACAGAACTTTTGGCGTCCATCAAAACCCTGCAGAATAAGATCTGGCTTCGATACATAGACGATATTTTTACTTTCTGGGACAATAATACCTGGGGAGACTTTTAATGAATTTAACTTAATGAATTTTTTAATAGACTAAATTCGCTAGTTCCGACCATAAAATTCAAAACCGAATGGGAAAAGGAAGGAAATTGCCGTTCCTAGATGTACTGATCATAAGAGAACAGAACAGGTATGCTCTTTCTTCAGTATATAGAAACCCACTTTCGCTGTTTCCTATATTCATTTCTTAAGCTACCACGATGTTCCAAAGATCATGGTAGGTGCAACTTATTCTCAGGGGGCTTAGAATATGTTCAAATGGGTACCTAGACAAAGAATTCAACATGATCCGCCAGCACCTAACGAACTGCTCTACCCACCCCACATTATCGAGAAGGCTATTAACAAAGCGAATAAAATATACTACAAAGGTCCCATCACAACAGACAAATAGATTTTAACAACAAAAATAAAGCTACCGTAATGACGAAAAACATCCAAAAGCCACAGAACAACTCAGGTCTAACAACTTTCATCTTCCATTATCCGAAATCCATCGAGCTCGCCAAACGTATACTTAAATAACAAAGGGGAAGAAGCTGAGTTTACAAGATACTGTGCAGTAAACTGTAGTGAGGTTTACATAGGGGAGACAGGTAGATCAGCTCTCGCAAAGAATAATAGAGCACAAAAGGTTTGGTAAGATATGCTTCGAGAGTTCGGGAGTTCGGGATTTTTCCTATATCAGAGACACTGGCCATTCCATAAGCTGGGGCGAGCTACTAAAAGTAGCTGTCCGTATAAAAGAAAGATGCTGAATCTGCTATCATCAATCAAACCAACAACATGAACTTGTCAGGAGGGACACTGAAATCGGATTCGACATTGACGCACTAATCCTCAGACCTCTTCTGAAGAAGATGGCCCAGAGAACAAGACCTCCAGAATCGTCGCCAAACATGAGTTAATGAGGCCAAAACCACTAGGAATTGGTCACCACCTTCTTAGGGAAACGGTCACCTGCATACTATCGGGACAATGCCACACCTACATATGTTTTGTATATATACTCCTTGTAACATCTTATCTGTCCATATTCTACTAGTGAACAGCACAGAAGCAAGTGCCTGAAATATATGGTTGCAACATTTAAATAGTGTTTTATGGGCCTTTTATATATTCATATATATATATATATATATATATATATATATATATATATATATATATATAAACATATATTTATATATAGATATACACACAGGCATGTATACATACATTATAAATATAAATATATATATTATATTATAAATATTTCATTAGCAGTTCTGGACCTCTGGCCTCTGTTTCTTAACTAAATATAGAAAGCTCTCTTTGTTAAAGTAAGAGGGCATACCATGGAAGAAGAATCACAAGAGTTGTTCCCAAGAACCCAGCCATCAAAAGTGGTAGAATTTTAGTTTAGAGGGATATCAGACAATAGGTTTTGCTAGGACCAACCTTAGCTAGATTGTACCTTAAGATCACTTTTCTATGACCTTTTGTACTGGAGAGTTTTTTGTCATTTTGATGCTACCAGCACCCCACTAAGTTGGCTTGTGGGAAAGAGACGAGAAACAAGCACCCAAGCCATTGACCCAAAGCTCAAAAATCAGACGCAGAATAACACCTGACAAAACATGACATGTTTCATAGCCCACTTAACCTTTGTCTTGTTGAATGCTGGGAGAAGAATTGCCATCCTAACAGACCCTGGACTTTTGATGCAATTGATAACTGCATTATCTATTCCATGTAAGTCTGAAGGTTAATTACTTCCTGTTTTCTTCCCTTCATCTTAACACTCTTTTTCATGTTTCAAGTTTCTCTTAAACAGTCACTACCAGAAAATCCTAGAAAAACCCCTATCCCATTTTATGAAGTCAAATATATTAAGTAATTATTGTTGCCTAGTGGAACTGCATAAAAGTCATCTTCCATGATGTTAAAATAATATTCCTGATCTAAGAGTCATCCCTTGCAGTTAATTAATGACATGAGAGTTCTTTGATTCTGAATGTTATCTACACGTTCTTCCAGAATTGCACATCTTGGACCTGGCCAGAATCTTATTTGGAGAAGAATTAGCACCTTTGGACTAAGAACCTCAATTCATGCTCTTGAAATCACTCATAGACGCGTCACAAGAGGCCCCGGATTGTTGTGTTATTCAATTTTTATGTTCAAATATCTTGTGTCCGAAGTGGGGACGTAGTCGGAGCTGTTGTTAGCCCTGCAAGAAATCAGTTGGCACTTATTTTACTTTTGTTGAAACTAGCTGCTTGAGTAATGTTGTTGATTTAATTAAAGGTGTCTCAGAATAAAACTCTCTATATTCAGTAACCCTAGTCTCAACTGGTGACCTGATCAAATTATGTTTCTTATTTGTCTTTTTTAGGTAACCTTCCGCCTTAATTGACCGGACTGCGTGGGTCTTAGTTAAAGCAAGGCAATATAAATCACAAAAATAAAAACTCAAACTTATCATCCGAATGACCCATGTAACAATATACAATATATATATATATATATATATATATATATATATATATATATATATATATATATATATATATATATATATATATATATATAGTATATATATATGTATATATATTATATGTATACATACATGTATATGTATATATATATGTATACATATAATATATATACACATATGATATATATATATATATATATATATATATATATATATATATATATATATATATATATATATATATATATATATATATATATATCTGTATATATGACAATATTCCACTATCCTCAAATTTGAAAACTATACCATTCGACAAAATGGCAAAAACCACTGGGTAAATTTTTACTTTAAAGCACAACCGTAATATGGAGCTGATTTTCCAGTGTTTTAGTAAATTAGTTGCTTTAGAGATACCGGAACCCCTTTTGTAGCCTACAATTATGCAGGACCCCAGTGGGAACCTGGGGTTTTGGTGGAAAATGACAAAACAAGTGAAATAGTAACCAACCTAACCCAACCCAGGAACCAGGTCCTCACCTGGCTAGAAGGCCGGGTCCTTACCTGACCAGGGGTGGGGGTATTCACATCCCACGAACACCCCACCTTGCATAACTTAGGACACCAGGTCCTTCATTAAATAGTGTGGCGCCACTTTGACAAAGTTGAAAGCCTTACCTTCATCAGATTCAGAAAATCAGAAGTATCACTAGAATGTTGGGATACCTCCCAATGCTTCAATCGATTTGTATTTTCCTACATTTCAAAATCTCCAGCCTGACACTGTGGTTCCTTATGGTTATTAGGATGGCGGGGGGGGGGTGCCTAGAATGTTTAAAACTGCCTATTTGCTACCTCAATGAACGTCAGAAACGTTCAAAACACGCCAAAGAAAATTTTTCTGTGGAATTTTGTAATAAATCCGGAGTAAATTAGGGAACGAGAGTTCCATGTCTGCACCAAGGGAGCCAACAGTGCCAGAATCCCAAAACGCACTTGAGTCTTGATTGGTGAAGCTTAGAATGCTCAAGCACCAACATTTCCAGATGAAAATAACAAAAGACGTTCGAAATACGTTAGCCACCATTAACCACATTGCACCGGGACAACAACAACAAAAAAATCGACCCGGAGCTACTCTCAGGGACATCGAAACAAATAAAAACTTAGAAAAAGTCCTGGCGAATAACAACATCCATTGTTGCGATAGAATCTAGACTGCTATTCGTATAAAGCATGCTCAGATAACTTTAGAACACTGCAGAAAACTCTAACAACATGAATTGATACTAAAGTCAGATACCATCACATTTATGGGATATTGTTACAAATTACTAAAGATGCATTGGTGAAATAATCTACTTTTGAAATTTTATCAATTGGGGCTCTGGTCTTTCAAACCCACTTTGGTTAATCAGCAGTTAAATAAGACTTCTTCTGGTTAGCGAAAGTCGTTGTTTTGGTTTAGTCACTCCTAAAATAGAAAGTCACCAAAAAAATAGAAAACGATATTTCAAGTCATCACTTACCGCATTTGAAAGTCCTGCGCTCCGTATTTGAACTCTGCCTTTGTTGATGTTTTTGTGGCTGGGGTTTCTTTGTTTCTTTGTTTCATTTCCTGTTGTCATTAGAATTTCTCCATAACATCATGTGCTATTATGCTATATATATATATATATATATATATATATATATATATATATATATATATATATATATATATATATATATATATATTTATATTTATATATATATATATATATATATATATACATATATATATATATATATATATATATATATATACATATACAGTACATATATATATATATATATATATATATATATATATATATATATATATATATATATATATATATATATATATATATATATATATATAACTATATATATATATATATATACATACATATACATACATACATACATATATGTGTATATACATATATATATTAATGAAATTTGTAGGTTTTGCAAGTGATTAGTGTAATTTGTCAAACATTTTTGGTAAATGTATCAATAATTAAATACACTAATCAAGAATCTTTACAGCTTACACTAACTGCTTACAAAACCAACAATTTTACCAAGACTTATTACTGCTGCTTCACTTATTTTACAACATTCGCTTTCTGGCGCCCATTATCTAGAACCATGCAACAACTATGCAAGAGCATCAAACCATGAGCGTGCCTTCGCCTTCGTAATATCACACAGGGGCGGGGAGAAGAACTTCCTGAAACACCCTGAGTGTGTGACTATCACATTCGACGGTTGTAGTTCTTGCGGCAGAATTACCTACTAGTCTCATGTTTGTGTTACATTTGGTAACACTTTCAGACTGTCATCTCGTTGACGTCTGTGGGGGTCAGCATTTCAGCTGAGAACCTTCAAATGGTCACCTTTTGAGAAGTAAAACATGAAAAGGCTTAGGAGAATTATATAAATTACTGTATATATCGAGGGTTAGCCCAGAATATGCGCGAGTTCCCCTTGTGGTACAGTTGGTTCCCCGCAAGGTGTCGGAAACCTTCGACTTCTGCTTTATATTCTAAATAAATGTCTTCACTTTGTTCCTCTTTATCACTGTCATCTGGATATGCATGACCATTACTGTCATTCGGGTATACATCATTATCAATGACATCTAGACATAGCCTATTTAACTCACTGTCATTTGGATATACCTCACCATCACTGGTTATACTTGAGTATCACTGTTATTTGGAAATACTTCACTATTACTGTTATTTGGATATACTTCAATATTTCAGCCATTTGGATATAACTCACAATCACTGGATATACTTCATTATCACTGTCATTTGGATATACTTAACTATTTCTGTCATTTGGATATAACTCACTATCAATGACATCTCGATATACTTGACTCACTGTCATTTGGATATACTTGAGTATCACTATCATTCGGATATCCTTCACTATTTCTGTCATTTGTATATAACTCACAATCAATGGATATACTTATCACTGCCATTTGATTATACTTCACTATTACTGTCAGCTGGATATACTCGAGTATCACTGTCATTTGGATATGCTGCACTATTTGTCATCTGGATATAACTCACTATCACTGTCATCTGGATATACTTCACTATCACTGTCATCTGAACTCACTATCACTGGATATACTTATCACTGTCATTTGATTATACTTCACTATCACTGTCATCTGAACTCACTATCACTGGATATACTTATCACTGTCATTTGGATATACTTCACTATCACTCTCATCTGGATATGCTCGAGTATCACGGTCATTTGGATACTTCACTATTTCTTTCATTGGGATATACTCAGTAACACTGCCATTTAGATATAACTCACCATCACTGAATACACTTCACTATCACTGTCATCTGGATAGACTTGAATACCGCTGTCATTTGGATATATCTCACTTTCATTGTCATCTGGATATACTTCACTATTACTGTCATCTAGATATACCTCACTATCACCGTCTCCTCTCTGATCACTGTAATTCTCACGATTAAGATAACGAGAGACACAGGGAGCATGCGCTGAATAACTCACTCTTACGCGATCAGGCATACACTGTGGCGAGACGCTGTCACGCTGAGTGTCTGTAGTAACTTTCACGGTCACCACACAGTTAAGTACAGACTCTGTACCTTAACAGTGTGGTGAAAGAAACTAGACACTTCCATAACAATAATTATGGACCATAGAAGATATCTGAAAAGCGTAAGAATAAGAAAAAATATATAAGCAAGTCGTGTGATTTTCAAAACTCTCATTCGTCAAGTCCGTGTGACGTCACATGACCTCAAAAAGAATCTGAAGGTACAAATTGGTTATTTTGCGAAGGAAATAGGGAGGCTGCACAAAGTCCACTTACGAGTAGATTCTTGTGTGTTTTCCAACGGTATTTTGCTTCTCAAGTTTTCTTAGGAGATATATAGTAACAACTATTGTTCTTAAAACTACTAGTTACATCATTTAACCATTTTCTGCTGGATTATGGCTTATTTCATGAAGTTTCTCTTTATATATATATATATATATATATATATATATATATATATATATATATATATATATATATATACATACATACCTACATACCTACATACATACATAATATATATATATATATATATATATATATATATATATATATATGTGTGTGTGTGTGTGTGTGTGTGTGTGTGTGTGTGTGTGTGTATTTATACCTTTATATAAAAAACATGTAATCAGGATGTTTGTATAAACGAGAAGGCTGACCGGTAAATGACAGACAGACAGACAGATGTATGACAGAAGTAAATGTCAGATGAAATACTCTTACCAAAGCAACATGAATGTTTCGTACCCTGTAAACTCATTTATGCAAAGGTAGCAAGCAATAAATAAATATCAATACTGCATATATGAAATGTTGTTGATTGCATGCTGGATGACTGTCCGGTCATTTGCGTCCCACCATATGTATATTTCATACTAGATGTATTTTTGAGTCCTAAAGGTACCCATGCCAATATAGTGAGTACGAGAACCAACGAGACTCAATGGGAAAAATGTAGTCCAGCCATGATGATTTTTCAGGAACAGAAATGGCCTCTGTTTCACCTTTGGGGAGAAAATCCATATTTAAGAGAAGTTTGTGACCTCGGTTTAAGGCGAAGGAATAACGAAGATAAAACATTCGGCTCGAAAATGATATATTTCTCTCCATTCGCTTCATTTCCGATAAGTCATGAAGTAGCAGGCATAGATCGCGACTTGCTTCCTCAAGTCACCGCATACTTTGAAGTTACATACCGGATATCAGCCAAGCACGATGCAGAAGTGGGGGCAGGACTGCAGCAACTACAATTTTCCACTGCGTCTTGGATGCTGGTAATCGAACAATACACGACATGTCTAGAGCTAATAATATTCAGAGGGGTAGCATAATGCCGTCCAAAATTCAATTACTTGTCAACACCCCTCTGTTTGGGACCTGATTCATGCCTAGAAGGAACAAGTATATAAAAAATGCGCCGAAGTTTCTTCGGCGCAATAGTTTTCTATACAGGCGCTACAGGGTATATTCAAGGCCACAGAAAACAGATGTGTCTTTCGGTGGTCTTGGCACAATGCTGTATGAGCCGCGGCCCATGAAACTTTAATAACCACTACCTGATGGTGGCCTTTGTTGCTGGCACCGATAGCTGTGCCAGACTCACGATCATGGCTAACTTTAACCTTAAATAAAATAAAAACTACTGAGGCTAGAGGGCTGCAATTTGGTACGTTTGATGACTGGAGGGTGGATGATCAACATACTAATTTGCAGCCCTCTAGCCTCAGTAGTTTTTAAGATCTGAGGGCGGACAGAAAAAGTGCGTACGGACAAACAAATAGCCATCTCAATAGTTTTCTTTTACAGAAAAAATAATAAAGCTTTAGCCATAAAGAAAACTGACTACCAAAGCCAGATAATTATCTAGCCAAGAAACAGACCATTAAGAAGCGCCTTCAGTCACTCACAGGATGTTATAATCTTGACGACAAACTAAGTTCTTTAGGAGGGTTGCCCACGACATCCGTACTTTTAACTTCGCATTTATAAATGTATATTTTTTTATTAATAATAAGCATGCTACAATAATTTTCTAATAATTTTTTTATTATTAATTTTGAAATGTGCAGACAGTATATGATATGTAAATGTTAAGACACAAAGATAAAAAAAAACACATCTAGTAAGAAATATACATATAGTGGGACGCATTGACAAGGAAACAAATATCATAGAACCATGAAATGTCTCTGAAGAAAAATTCATTGTTAAATCTCAGACGTCTGAAACGGGCAGAGGTGGAAATGCAGGTAATACTAATAATCAAATAGAAAACAAGACGATAGTTGAATCTGTAAATCAAAATACAGAGAGAGAGAGAGAGAGAGAGAGAAACCATTAAAGCTATAGATCAATAGGTTAGGCCACGGTCCCTTTCCAACTATTCTAATGCATCGTTTAATATATTCATACCACGCAGTGACAACTCCTCTCCATCCCCTCTCTCTCTCTCTCTCTCTCTCTCTCTCTCTCCCCTCACTTCAGGTTATTTTTGGCGCGTCCTCCTTGTTGTTGAATCAAGCGCCCATTCCTCTGGTTGGTGTGTGTGAAGGGCGTCGGTGGAAGAGAAACGCCGCTTCAAAGTCCTTCACAGATAATTGGTGGCTGATGTTTACATTATGCCTTCACTGGAATCCTGTTGAAGGTGTTTCTCTGAAGGCAATGGCAGTTTTGCTTTGGGAATTGCGTTCAAGCATTGTTGGAAGTATAATTGGTGGTTGATAATGACTGAGTCGTTTTACAAAAGCTACTTGTTTTGTGAGATTTTCTGACTGAAATATTTTATAAATCTATTACAATAATCTCGTTCTTTTAGCTCATCCACTTTATATATATATATATATATATATATATATATATATATATATATATATGTATCTATATATATATATATATATATCTATATATATATATATATATATATATATATATATATATATATATATATATATATATATATATATATATATATATATATATATATATATATACTGTATATAAAAGACAAAACCCACGAAGAAGAAACAAATGGCCTTTGCAAGGCCTTTTCGACTCTACAGTCATTTACTTTAAAGGACTATAAGTCGAAAGGTCTTGCAGCACTCCATTGTATTTCTTTCCTTCATGGATTCTGTTTTTATTTATATATTCATCACGTTCCATATTTTCGTGATTTAGTTATACACACAAAATTAATGTCAACCAAAAGTTTTTATCATTTTAAACAATAGTTAATAATAATTTATCATAGGTACTGTCTATGTTTTTTGTGTTTGTAAAGATAAAATAATTCAGGGCATGATTATGAAATGTGATTAATAAATATTAATTACTTCAATAGTACAAAAACTATTTTGTGGCTGGGTGAAATGCGACACAGATTTCTGTGATAGAGTGAGTTTGCAGGAGATGCTAAAAAAGTAGCAGGGCTGGACTGTGCTATCTCAGATGTTTGTTTACCCTGGGAGATGCATAAAAAAAGTAACGGAGTTAGTTGGGACCGAACGGCCGAGAAAGACACACATTCGGGTTTCATTCCTTACCATATAGAACTAGTAATGAAGTGGCAATGAGTTCGATGAGATAATGCTAAAATAATAATATATGAGTTACATAAGAATAAAAATACTCGCCTTCAAATTTTGCTTTTCCAATTATTTTGGTTTTCGATCTAATTGTGAAAATAATATTGTCTTTCATTATTGACAGTTAATATTGTTAAACTTCAGAACTATTATTCCATTTCTATGATTATCAGCTATCCTACAGCTGCCAAATTTACTGTTTGGTTGTGTACTGGTGCTTTTTGCCTGTAGTCGCTGTTACCGAAACTTAGGTTTATTTTATTTTATTTTTATTCTTCTTCAGATGAATCGGAACCAGCCTGTTCCATTTCATCGTCAACCAAAATAACTTTCTGTATTTTCTCAAAATAGTCTTCCCAAAGCCTACCGAGAATGTCTGTATTTGCAACGGAGGAAATGGCGTTACCACGGCGTAGCTGTCACTAGGATCAGATCGTATTTTGATCATTCTGTCTGTCCTCTTGCTATCATCATCGGAACCTTTTTATTATTTCGATTTTCATGGCTTCACAGAAAATTTCGTCCTGATCCACTTGTTTGTAATTGTGAATTGTAGATACTAGAGCAATCACTGAATAAATCGTAAGGAATAAACATCTTCACGATCACTATTATCGGCATTGTCATTTGCTCATAATCTAATGCAGATACTACCGGGTTTTCAATGTCTTCATAAAATGTCTCGTCTGAATCTGTGAATCTTTGGCCCTCGGGTAGATTAGCATAAAAGGTGCTGTCTGTTTCACTAAAATTTTCCTCACAGGAATCACGATTTTCATCAAAATCTAGAATGGCATTTTCATTATTTTCCTGAGTATCAAAAAATGTCATCAGATTCATATACCTTACGGTCTGTTCTAAGGTGTTACAATCCAACTCATTTTCAAGCTGCTACATTTGTTCCTTTCCGGGTCTGTAAAGCGTTGGCCCTTGACCAACATGCACATGGTCTTTTGTCTGACGATGACATTAGTAACTTGAAATCAAATCGAAGAGCAAACTGAGGTGTGATGAATGCCAGCCAACTTACAAAGTTCAAGCATCAGGCAACGATTATGAAACCAATTGGCGTCAGTGTTTGCTTATAAATTACTCGTGATCATAATGTCGCTAAAAGTTCCAGCTGACTACGTTGTTTGTAGTTTCTCCCAGACAGCTTTAACACGCTCCGCTCTCTGATGATTAGTATTAATGATTATTTTGTACTTATTTTACCCCGCTTTAGTAATAATTATGTTTTAAACTATCGCAGCCTGAATGCAAACCTGATGATGTCTAGCGATTTTTCTACATAATATCGAAGTAGAAAATAATATATTATATTAATGGTATTTAATCTTTAGAGGACTGCTGAATAATAGGAAGGAAGAACTAAAATGTTATTCAGGCCTTATTTCAGATAATGGGGAAAAACACATACATTGCTATACTTCCGGACATGAAATAATGATAAAAAAGTGTTATAGGTCATCAATACTAAACACAAAATACCTGATACAACATGTTTAATTCAATATAGTACATATTACACAACTGCTGTACTCATGCATGAAATATTGATAATAGTATTAATTCAGTACGCATTACACTATTACTGTATTCATGCACGCAATATTTACTCTTAGTAATGATACAGTACACATTACACTATTGCACTACTCATTCCCGGAATATTGATAATAATAGTAATAATAATAATGTTAAATAAATTAAAAATACCACAGCAAAGCAATGGAACAAATACATGAAAAGTTTGCAAATATAAAGCAACAATTATTATAATGCACATTTTCATAATAATAGTTTTATAGTTAATTTCCCTGTAAATCTGGTGCTGAATGTATAAATTTAGTGTTTATGCATGAAAGTACTCATAATTAGATCATGTTCTGGATGCTGTAATTTTACTTAATAACAAAAAATATTATTAACACTCGTTCTCTGCAACTAGCAGTATATATTCTTTTTCTTGTGTGATTGCAATTTGGGGTCCTTTTCGTTCCGGTTCGTCAACATTGCCAGCCCAATCAGAACGGCTGTGAGTTCTCATGACATCTTCATCACGGGGATAGTGTTGTCAGGGCTGTCAGCATCCTCGTTAATGTCGTCGTCTGAGTCGACATTAATCTGCTGCTGCAGTGCCATCAAGTGTGCCGCTGTAGTAGATCATTTGAACCATTCCCTCTGTTCGGTGCTTGGAGATCATCCAGGACTAGGTTGCAGGCTCTCCCACCTTTTCCTGGTGAGCATCCTTTCACCATCAAACTTGCATGGCAGCACGACTGATGCCAACCCAGCTTCCATTTCCTGCCACGCCTCGTCCTTTACAGCTCTGCCGGCCCCCTTCTGGAGGTTGATGGGTGGTATTGTCAAGTCGGTCCCGACAGGTCGAAGTCTTTCTTCACGAAGAAGCCTTGTTTGTGTGAGATTTCATTACAAATTGCCGTGCTTTTGATAATACACAGAACGATTCGTGACTACATCGCCAAGCACCTTAATATCCACAAAATACTCTTGTCATCGTATACATTGTATATTGACTTGCATGTTGTACTAATCAGTTCGCAGTATCGAGGCACACAGCAGATGTCTGTCGCCGCAGCATCAGTTCTGTGTGACCAAAGGCACGGTCACAGGGCATGAAGGAATGCCCACTTACGAAGAAAATGAATCCCACCCTCGTAAGTATATTTTTTTTTATTTGTTGCAGCATTAACAGGACGTTGAAGATATTTTTATTTTGTCCTGCACAATTATCTGCAAAAATTCGCAGGTGCTTAATGCTGTCTTCTCCTTGTTCCTCTCTCACTATTTGTAGCCAACGAAGCAGGCAGCTACCGACTTCGATCGGACCCCTTTTTGCAACTGTCTCGTCCCACAGGAGCATGTTGCTCTTTTTTTGGTGATGTCAAACACGCAAAAGTTTAACAACCATAGCTTACTGGCATAATATCCCCTATTAACAGGCATCTTTGGGCACGGTTGCTGTTGCTAGAGATCAGTGGCAGTGTAGCGAACATCCGGGTCATGAGCTTCTTTAAGAAGCTGTAGTCTTTTCTATGCTTCTTCATGATTCGTCATCTCTTCAACTGTCTCGGCTACTTTATCCATGTCATCTGCTTCCTGTACCGATTCCTTCTTTATTTTAACAGTGCGCATTTATTACACTCGTAGTTCTAGGTGGAGGAACAAATGAAATATTATAAAATATTGTGAATATTTTCCAAAAACATTTGTTCCTTTACAGTACAGTATGCTGATCATTACCATTCTAGTTACATCCCTCCTGATACTCAGCAAATAGTCCAATAACAGAAGCCCCAAAAAGGCAAATATATACTGCCTTAAAGGGGCTTAGCGAGTGTAATGTTGAGACCGGGACAATAACTTTATAAAGTCATGTACATAATCTAAAACTTCCGCCTTTCATTTATTAGCAGGATCACACTTGCCTTTATCAGTTAGCACAATCCCAGTGTGGATCTTAGCTTTTTTCCATTTGTATTTTAAATCCATGACAATTTAGTTCTTTGATGCCATGAATGTTCATAAAACCAACCGACACACTTCAAAACAACACCAGTGTGTGTTACTGTATACCTGATTTTGCTTCCCTCTTACTTGTAGCTTTGGTCGTGTACTTCCTCTTGAAGGGCACTTGGGGAAAACACAGATTTAAATATTCATTTTGTTTATCACAATCCCCGACGTCCCAATATGCCTTAGAAAATGTCTTTGATTTTTTCCATTCCCAACTTTTCAAAGCACCCATCTTTACAGGGTTGTCCTATTTCCCTGGCTGGCATCACTTTCTTTGTTTTCATGCTTATGTATTCTTGGCCAAGGCTTCTCTTCATTTTCGAAACATTAGCAGCCCAAGATTCTACTTTTCGTTCTCTTTTTCGGCCTCTTTTTGACTAACCTGAGTCAGATTCACTTCGTCCCCTTCTGTGGTATCTCTCTGGTGCCTAGGACCCTCCTGAATTCATCACCAATTACATCACTATGTGCTAATACGTCGTCTTGAATACTTTCTGCCATTTGGTAAAAGAATAATTTTAAACGGAAAAGAACAGAGCGTGAAGATACGTGTGACACAAGTCAGGGATTATCACGTAGTAATGAATGGTCAGCTTTCTATAATTATGAGGTTTGTAGATGGTACCCTGATCCTTACTTAAAGATAACCAAACAGGGATCGCTCATTATTTTCATTTTTTATTGCATATATTGACGGTTGCCTGAATTAATTTCCATTATGATTCAATGATTAATGCCAGTGATCTTGATCACTATTTATTAAAAAAGTTAAGTACAGAAAAATTTTCAGCTGCTGCTGAAGAGTAAGGGGCGGACATTTTATAATAATAAATTAAGGGGTCGGCAGCTACTACCGTTTTAAGGGCGGGACTTTAACATTCCTTGCACTTAATGGGGGCTTAGGACATCTCCAAACCGCATATGATTTTTGCCTCTGACCTTTGGTTTGTAAAGCATTGGCCGTGATTTATCCCGAAATAACCATTTTTCAAAATCTATCTCCTCCCTGGATACTAAATATTAAAAACTGAGATTACTGCCATATATAGACCTGATGTAGACCTCCAATAAAATGAAGAGTTTTTTTTATAAAAGTAATTTTTTTGCTAGATATGAATTTTTTAGTTTGGGTAAAAAAAAAAACTCGAAAAATCATGCAATCACATAAAAAAAATTATGATAAAAAATTTTAAAAAGGGCTTCATTTTATTGTTCTAGAACGTCTTACGAAGCTATGTACCAAATTTCAAAATGCTATAGCTTTAAAACTGAGGAGAGATAGATTTTGAAGGTCAAAAGTATAGTTTAGAGATCACGAGGCGTTCAAAGTTTTTCTTTGTATTTCTAAGACAATGTTAATAAATCATGACAATTGTGAATGTTATAATCATTTTTGGGTATTAATAAACCAAAATTATATTTATTTATCATAATTTAATCATAAATGAAAATCCATGCTAAAAATCTTGCTTCTTTAGG